>NW_027210721.1:297500-480000 GCF_029030835.1 Brachyistius frenatus
CCTTTATGGCTCTTATGTGGGAGATAACCTAATAAGAAACTCTACTGCTTCCTACAAAATGCTCTCGGAGAAAAAGAGCCTTTGATCTCTGGATCGGTTTATGATGTCATCATCTCGCTGCCTTTCTTTTCAGGGCAAATGATGATGCATTAATTGCAATTTGGCAGTAAGTTAATCATTAATTTAGATGAAATAATAATAATGACCATAGCAGTACTGCCCCCTCCCCAATAACCTGGGAGGCCCAGTGCTTAAGCTTGCACCCCTAACCCCCGTCTCACTACCCCTTCATCCCATTACCATGAAGAGACCAATTAGACAGATTTCAAAAGATGGCAGGCCTCTTGTAATTTCACATGACATGTCCTAGCAGATAAAAAGTGATTACAAAGGGTGCACCGGAGAAATTGCTAAGCAACCGAGCCGTTGACATTATCCCGGTAAGATGGACAGAAAGGTTGTATGTAAACTTTCTGGTTGATCTGCTTCATCTTATCGTTCAGTCTCCTCAACATATACAGCAGGAAATTCCCTGCACACTTAACAGGCCTTAAAAGCAAGGCAACGGATGACATGGCAGAAAAAGATGTGACCTCAATCAGTCCTTGTTCTGGCCCAGGTAATCATCTTCCACCAAAAGGTCATTTTCGTGGTGATCTAGTTTCCTCCGTTCAGTAATTCGGTGTCCCGGAGATGGAGCGAGCCTGGGGAAGCTTCACAATAAATCAGAGCTCAGCTCCGCTCCTGAGAAAGCAAAGAGAAGCAGGCAGCCGAATGACAAATCCCTTTTCTTCACAGAGTTGGAATTACTGCCGGGGTGTGATGTGAGATCAGAGGGAAACCCCCACGGGGATACCTGCACATCCACTGCTCAGGATACAGTGCAAATTAAAAGCCTCTCAAGTAAGTTCAGGCTCAGGCAACGCACATTTATAGCACACAACCAAAATATGAACATGTAATTACAACTAGTTAGTTGTAACTTGTCTGTAACTGAGTACACGAAGCAATAAACATTCAAGTGAAAGTAAGATTTGGAACAATGAAAAATCAGATTTACGGATTAAAAGTCAAACTAATATACTTTATGATGAAAAGGGTACACGGCATTAAATCTTTTATAATGACACTGTGGTAAATCAAAAGCCACAACGCTGTGATTTAAATATGTTTATAGGAAACCCGCGAGTGAGAAAAATGAGCCAAATGTCCATAAAAAATAAACCCAGGGGAGTTTGAAAAAAAAAAAAGAAAAGAAAAAAAGAGGAGGATAATAAAACACCAAATTGCAGGCTTTTCTTCTCTGCCTCTGGTGGTAAGCTGTGACATCCCATCTCTCTGGGTAATAAAGGATCTGGCACAAGCAGGGAAAAGAGGCGTGCAGGGTAGAATTTCACACCTGGCCAATAATCTATAGGAACCTCTGCTGCGGCTAACCTTCAACCTCGGCTGCCACCGGTGCAGTGAGGTGCGATGATCCCACCTCCGGCTTCTAGACAATAGAAATGGAAACCTTCTGAGAAGCAGCCCTGAATGACTGATAATATACTTCAAAGCACTTCCCGTATCCACTGAGAGGATGATATATAAAGCGCCTTTCGGTGCATGCAAAGCCATCCATCCGATTCACGTGTGCAGACAGATGTTGGCTCACGACGGACCGGTTTAGAGAGAAAAAAAGAACTACAGATGTTTGTTATGCAAATGTTTCCAATAAAATAACCAATTCAGGCCTCCTATGTCCTATATTTAACTGTTGTACACATTTCAGGGGCTAATATGCTGTTAGATATATTATTCTGTGGTCGCAGTACAAATGAACGACTTGATAGTTGGACTACATCCATGAACACACATCAGCCCAGAGACACAGTCTGTGGCCATAATGACACATCGGCTATAAGGGCGAGACGCTCCTTTAGTGCGCACTGGACATCTTTCACCACTTCAGCGCTGTCGACCTCAAATCAATCGTGACATTACGAGCTGAAGCATCTTTACAACCCAAATCCTCTCGTTTCTGACTCCGTTATTGTTACACAGTGCACACAGCTACAATTAAAAAGCAATTGGCACAAATGCATGACACAAAATATTTTCTGAAGTAAAAAAAAAAACCCATTTTCCATGTGTGTTGTAAACATTGTGATGAGGATGAGAAACATAATGAGTGTCTTACAGAGTTTGGTCTTATCATAAGGCTTGTTTATCTTTGGTTCGCCTCGGCTGATTGGTTGTTCTCCTGCTCCGAAGGCGTATTTCCTCTGCAAAAGCAATTTCGCCACTGATTTCGCGATGTGCACTTGTAACCACGGGAGAAATATCCATTGATGAAGCGGGCTCCGTTAACTGCACCTCCGCGACATATTCAGCACGCGTGGAGGAGAAAATCCCCCCGATTCGGTTGTCGGTGAAGCCGCTTGTGTATCATGTCAGCAGCCGACCGAGCCTCGCAGAGAGTGATGTCGGAGTAGAAACGAGTCCTCTGCACTGTTGAAACCGGCTTCGGGCCAATCAATCAAGCTGTATTTGAATATTCCCACGGCTCGGCCAATCGCATGGAAGAGAAGGCGGCCGCTGCCGTGATGCCAAACCCGGTCGAAAGGAAGCACGTTACTATTTAGCGGAACAATTTAAAGGGGAAGAACGTCTGACGTCTGAGCCCATAACAAATGAGAGCTTTGGTCTGCAGTGACCCCTGGACTGCACATCTGCCCCATCAACAATGCTACACATCAGCCTTGCAGATGTTCGTTTACCGCTCAGCCAATCAGCGGTGCTTAATCAACTCTCAATAGCATCACAGTTAAAGTCAACGTCGTCCCTTTAAAATTCACCATCATCAGAAAAACGGAAAAATATGGCCTACTGCTCACCGGCCCACAGAGAGCCCCACCTGAAGTTCCTGATGATCAGAAACAGTTTGATGCATTACGATTCAGGCACCATTTTGACGTCAATGGTCAAACGGCTTTATACTGCTGGATAATTTGGTAAATGATTTAGAAGTTCACGACATGTTTTCCATGTAAAATCTGAAAATATTCGGAAAGAAAAGTCCTAAAATAAAATATATATAATTTATCCTCCTGAAATGTAGTGAAGTAGATTCCCCGTAATAAAAAAGTAAGAATAACCTACTTCAGAAAATATCCTTAATACTTTCAGCCATACATTGATAGTCGGTGAGACAACACAACACAAACTGTAGCTTTGTAAATGAAAGCTTTGAATAAGCACCTGTCTTACACAACCAACACATGGTATTTAAAAATGTGCAGGAAAACTATTTTAATGCAAATAGCTACAGTAATATGTCTAGACAGAAACTCTCAGGTCAGAAATAACTCAGATCAGAGCTTGTTGCTTCATTCACACGGTTTACAGTCACTCTTAAACAGACTGGAGCCATAAAGGACGTCATTGTTCACACCTGTTTAAACATATTTTATGATAACAAGACAAATTATTTGTTATAAATGATTTTTTTTTGTGTGTGCACTGTAACTGAATTTGAGACAAATTTATCTTGTTCTCTCAATGTTAATATTGTATTTTCAAAAAGTGGAAAAAGAGTGTGTTTGTGTCTGTGTTGAAATCAAGAATCCGTTTTTATGTTGTACATTTTGCTTCCTGAGGTGGATACACTTAAAATTAGAGCATTTATCAATGTAATAGCCTTGTGTCTTGTTAGCCTTAAGGACATGAGGTATGTGACATATTATTCAGATAGAAACGACACTCATATATATGCTTGACTACTCACCCAGCTTAAATCTAATAATAGTCCCCCGTGGCTGCTAAAATGAACATGCTGTAAATCTAATGGCATCGCAGCATGAGCTGACTGCATTATAGAGGAGAGCTAAATGTACCTGTGTGCATGTGGGTGCATGTGTGATGCTGTCGCTGATGTTTCTGGAGATGTTGTCATAAAAATAGGCAGTTTTCATTCAAACATTATGACATGATAAAGTAGGAAATGTTCCGGTGTAAATGATGACATTGAGGGCTGGATTCCATTAAGCTGCTTCAGCTTCAGGTCCTGCACATGTTTGCTCACCGTCTCCGTCTCATGGCTCACAGCGGCACTCAGAAAGAACACAATTATTGTTAATGCTACACCAGTGATTTTCCTCTAATGACAAGTCAAAATATCATAACTGTTCCACCGTAAGTATGTCTGATGATGCGCTATCACCGCTGCAGTCGCATCTCATCTTTAAGAAACAGTTCAGCATTTTGCTTTCATGCTTTACATGCTTTTATTTGTGTCATTAGATGAGAGATTGATTCCACACTTACATCTGCCAGCACCGAGTTAGCTTAGTGTAGCATAAAGAGTGGAAGCAGCAGGTAACAGATAACTAGCTGCAATTTTATATTTGTGTCAATTGATATTTAAGTCTAAATATTCTCATGAAACTCTCGAGAGAAAGTAAGTATGTATAAAATGTGTGGGACAATTTCTTGGCTGAGATCATTTGTTGGACGTGGTCTTGTTTGGATCCGGCCGGCATCACGCTATAATACCGCTGACAGAGAGGATAGTATGTCAGTGTGACGGTTGGCCTCGCCTCGGCAGGTCATAGGTCATGTAACATAGAACATGTGTCAAACGTCAGAGGTCATTTGATGAAGTACAAAACAGCCTAAAGCCATGAAAGGATGCAGGTTGTATGGTTTACATTCTGGACTTCTAGTCAGGAGGTCAGGGTTTGGGTTTCTTTAAAGAAATCTTTTCCTCACCCTAAACAAGTGGTCTTTGTGCCTAACCTGGATGTTTTTTACGAAACATAAATACGTGGTGTTTCTCTCCGAGCTGGAGAAAAATCGAGACACTGACACGCCGTCGTCCAGCGGACTGGCGGTTAGATTACACGCTTTGAAAGGAAGTCACTACAGCTGGCTGAGAAATAGTCCTGCATGTAACCCCAGTGAAACCATGACCGGCTGCTTTTACACAGGTTAAACAAAGCAAGTCTTTAGTGAACATTACTGAGTTGTCTGCTTCTTAGCTATAAGCAAGTAGCTCTCTGCAAAATGTTAAAGTTTGAACTCATTCCTTCCTGACATCATGCTGCAATCTTGTGTCTGTGACACACATTTTACAGTATTCTTCATTCCTGAAAGCTGATTTAGGCTTTGAACACCAAATCAATTTGTCTGTCCGAAGCACACGGTCCTGCACTCTGCCCTCGACACACTGATCAATCTTCCCAACAATGTCAGAAACGTGAAGATGGAATGCAACCACACTCACTACAAATCAAACCCATCAAAAACACCCCATTTATTATCTTCTAAGAAAGACAGCCGAATGCAAACCGAGCGCTGAGATTTACAGCAGACGTCCTCTGACCCACTGTTGCCGAGGAATATTGAATTGTTTCTTGACAGCTCCCCGAGTGTCATTTTTTCAGTATGAATGAGGCCTGCAGATGGCAAATGAGGTTACCATGCCAACTGATGTCCCAGTATTGAACAGCGAAGATATGGACAGGAAACAGTTCTCCAGTTAATCCAAATGTTGTTGAATTGAAAGTAAAATGAGTCCACTTTGCGCTAAAAGAGCACATCAACACACATGATATTGAGCCTGTCTGGAGGCTCATCCTCATGCAGGGATTAGTAATTGTTCAGTTTGCAAAAGGATCATGCAGAAATCCTAATGCAGCGACCATCACTGGCTGCTTGTTAAGAGAGCAGCCACATTCAAATAAATAGTAATTACAGAGAAGAAGTACATTACTCCATGTTAACTATTTGTCTCTAATCTGATGTGTATGGTGGGTCAGTGACGGGCCTCTGTTACGTAGCTGACACAAGGCTTGTGTGGATATAGGCCTAGTTGTAATTATAACACTTTCTCAAATATGCTGTAGAAAAAAAAGCTAATTATTATCATCATTCACGTTCAGTGAAACAATTAGCTAATTACAATTTATGCTTATTTTTCATTTCCTCTTTTTTCTTAAATCAAATATTAGCTTCATTTTTGGGAGTACTATGACGGTACATTGGATGATTAAGGATACTGTAAGACGAAACCTAAATATCGCAACAATAGTTGAATAATTTGTGAGAAGAATGTGTATTTATGCACATACACTGACAAACATTAGTAAATATGTGCACACAACCACACACACAGATGCAAATACAGCCAACTACTATACAAAATTGTTGTGTTGAGGGATGCAACTGAAACCTTACAGCCAGTTACATTTTGGTCTTCAGACAATGATGTCATAAGGATGACAATAATATTATGGTAGTCTTGCTCGACTGAAACAGCAAATTGGCGACAAAAGAATGGGTAAGCTGGTATTATGAAAGCACAAAGTCTTTATATGGCTGGAAGAGCTGGTTTCTTAAACTCTCCTACTGATTCTTTTTTGGACATGTCATCATGTCCTCATAGATGTCAAGTGCTCACTCTCACGACGGTCCTCATCCGAGCAGAATGAACCTGGCAGTGACAGTAATAAAGAGCTCCATCTGCGCCTGGCAGGCGGAGGCAAATGAACCAATTAAGGTCTGGTGAAGTCTCCTCTTTCACCTATTGGCAATGGCAGCCGTCATCTCCATCATGATGAAAAGGAGAGAGTGCAAGGGCAATTAAATACCAGCAGGGGCCGGGGGGCAAAGCTAGTAACTCTCTGTAACAAGCCAGTAAGAGACCCTATTGCTTAAAGGTTTTGTACAACCCAAAGCATGTTAATAGTGAAGAGACCACTTACTGCACACAAACACTCAGATAGTTGATAGGCCTGCAAGTTACAAGATAAAAACTGACCTTGTGGAGAAATGTCTGCAATAGGTAAGAGACCAAGTACAAAAGCCTCTCATGCCGCTGTTTATCTGTTACAGTGATCTCCTGCTCCAGTCTGAACTGGCTTTCACATGAACTCAAAACACATTGCTATGCTGAGTATACGTGCCGTGTTAATCCTTGTTGTAGCATGTTGCCATCTGCTGGAAAAACAATGCTCGTACAAGAATATTGTGCAGCAAATGTACAGGATGCAGCCTGAAGGGACAGAGCCCTATTGTGTAAATATCAATTTATTATCATTATTGTTATTATTAGTTTTATATGAAACATGAGCCCAATTATACAGATGGTAGCTATAAAGGCCCAATAATGCAATTTTGGAAAAGCCGCACCCACCACAGGACTGGAAATCCTGGAAATACTCTGTGTGGCAGAGTGCTGCTGCTGTTTGGAAATGACATACACCGCTGAAGGGACCGGCATATACCGCTGAAGGGACCGGCATATACCGCTGAAGGGACCGGCATATACCGCTGAAGGGACCGGCATATACCGCTGACATACACCGCTGAAGGGACCGGCATATACCGCTGACATACATATACCGCTGAAGGGACCGGCATATACCGCTGACATACACCGCTGAAGGGACCGGCATATACCGCTGAAGGGACCGGCATATACCGCTGAAGGGACCGGCATACACCGCTGAAGGGACCGGCATATACCGCTGACATATACCGCTGACATACACCGCTGAAGGGACCGGCATATACCGCTGAAGGGACCGGCATATACCGCTGAAGGGACCGGCATATACCACTGGCATATACCGCTGACATACACCGCTGAAGGGACCGGCATATACCGCTGAAGGGACCGGCATATACCGCTGAAGGGACCGGCATATACCGCTGAAGGGACCGGCATATACCGCTGAAGGGACCGGCATATACCGCTGAAGGGACCGGCATATACCGCTGAAGGGACCGGCATATACCGCTGACATATACCGCTGACATATACCGCTGAAGGGACCGGCATATACCGCTGACATATACCGCTGACATATACCGCTGAAGGGACCAGCACTTTACTTTACTGCACTTAACAGGGCATGAACCTAAATGATGAAAGTGCGATATAAAGTGCTTTGCTCATTGCGTTGTTGTGGGCCACCATCCCGATGGTCTGTTGACGGGCACACCGTCACCCCTGAATGTCCACAAACACAAACAGAAAGGAGAACAAACAAAAGATCAATTTCCAGAAGTGTTATTGTACGGAAAACAGCCTTCACGTGTCCAATCAGGGGAACCGTGGCAATATGATAAATAAAGGACAATAAAGCTGTGAGGAGTCAGTAAAAACAGCCTTTTGTCTTGTAGTGAAGTTGATGCTCCACAATGAAGTGCAAGAAAAATGTCATTTCAATCTTCAGGCTTCTAAATGAGCTCGTTAGAGAAATAATGCTTTTATCTGATGAGGCTGGAAGTTCAGTAACTGTCGGTAAGATGCCTCGAAGTAAAAAGTCTCGTGTTTTAGGGGTTAAACTTGTTGATTTAAGGGTTTTTAAACTTCCTGTTTCCCACAACGCGTCGGCTGCCTCCCGACGTTGCCACGGCAACGCGATGAAGCTTCCTCGTAGAGGATCATGGGAGACCATTCTGGCTACTGAAGCGGAGGGAGTTTCGAAATATTCTCGGGCTTATCTACGGTATAAAATCACATTACCACGGTTATAGTAACATCCTCCAACCAGCTGATGTCAGCGTCGCCGGTGAGTGTCGTCAATACTGTTAAAATGCGTCTGATAGGCTTTTTTATGGACCAAGACAACGCGCATGAGGTAAAGTTAGCTTCGTGGCTAACGCTCGTTAACGGTCCAGTTCAGAGGAACCTCCAGCTGGTCACGTGCTTCACGGAGTCGGCAAACACTGACGTCATAATAACGCTGATAACAACCTGTGTAGGTGATCAGAAGGTTTACATGTCCGCTCTTCTCGTTGCTGCTTGTCACTCAACCAACTTGAACATGTTCCTCCAGTCTCGCTGCAGAGTTGAACTGATGTAGTTCTTCAAACATGGAGCTGAAGTTGGAGGTCGTTTTGTCATCCAGCATCAAACGGAAGAAGCCCTGGCCGCGGTTCTGCTGGCTCGGCCAGGTGAGGAGGGTTCAACACTGAGGTGGAGACACTGAAACTGGGCTTCCCTCTTCACAATATGACACCTTCATTGCTCTTCAGGAGAAGGAGTCGGTGTTCCTGTTAGATGACAAACGGATCAGTGAGATCAATCTGGTGTCTGGTCGCACCAAGAAGAGGACTCCTAAACTCCACTCTCTGCTCACCCGTGTGGTGACGATGGCTTCATCCAGTAATGGTGAGTTTATTGTAGAAACTCTGAGAAAAACCAGATTGTCTGTTGTGATCGAACATCACTTATATGTTTTGTTGTTTTTCAGGCATGTGGCTCTGTGGCCTGTTGGACTCTGGAGAACTGTTTCTGTGGAACAGGGATAAAGATTTGTTGAAGACTGCTGCTGCAGTCACAGAAGTAGTTGAGATAATGACCTCTGCTCAAGGTGTGTACTTCATAAAGACCCTGCATGGTCATCTGGCACGAGTTCAGGCCTGGTGGTGTAATGTCCAATCAGTTTGGATCGCTGTGAGCGTCGTGTGTGGACAGTGTCATGTTTCATTATATTGCATAAAGGTGCCATCTAGCCCAAAGATGTGCAGGTACCTTTTCTCTCCTGGATCTAGCCTGCAGATTGTTCATGTATTTCAGTGAATTCCTGAATCCTAATTCAACAGTACTTTTTTTTTTTTTTTTTTACAGGGAATTCCACAAAATTGTCTGTCCAGGTTTCATGGGACGGGATGTGTGTGCTCTTGGCAGCCATAACTGGGCAAGTGTTCCTGTGGGAGTGTTTGTCTGCGAGGGATCTGACAGGACTGCGAGATGGCCCAGTTAAAGGACAGTGGGCACAAATACAGCCCCTCGAGGAAACCATTTTCCCTTCTTCACAAAACAAAGAAGCATCCCAACACACCATCTTTGTTAAGACGGAGGTCTGCTGAGTGAATTGACTACTTCATTCATGGCACAATTTTATGGACCTGCTCTTGATTTCCTGTTTTCTACAGGCCTTAGATCTCATCTCATCTCATCTCCCTCAGGTTATGGGTGATACCTGCTTGTCAGCCTTTATTTTCACATCTGGGAAGAAGCTTATCATCACTTGCCTTAAGATTCAGTGGAAAGAAGGCTATGAGAGAGTGCGGTGAGCGAACAGGTCTGTGTAACATTCAGGACTTTAACTGGTTATTATAGTACTTAAAAATGCATATTTGTCTTAATAGTTCTGCAGGATGCAGCATACAGTGGGCCACCAGGACATACCCCATGTCCCGCCTCACGCCACCCTGCCAGCCAGTGAAGTCCAGAGGGGCCTTGGTGCCGGCCTTCTCTCCTGACGGCCGCCTGTTAGCCGTGGTCCTGAACCAGAGAAAGCCTAAAGTGAGCAGCAGGCTTCTCCATTTCTATTTTAACATCTTAATCATTTTCTTTATGGTCCATTGTTCTTCAGGAAATGTGAATCAAAATATGTTTTTTTTGTTTTGGAATGCAGGCGACACAAGTTCTCTTTGTGAGCACACAGAACTTTGTCTCCATATCAAGCAGCCTCGGAGGATGTGGAAGCCCGAAGATGGATATCCCCTCTAAATATATAAGGTCAGTATGCAGAAGTGAAAATGGGAATTGATGTTTTTTTTGCGCAGCAGTCCGACACTTTAACTTTGGTCAACGTCTGTCTAAATGTGGCAAAGATCCATGACTGCAGCTGCATGAAGTAAAGCACTGCGTGATGACATCCCAGCGCTGCAACAGAAAACAACGGTATCTGTACATGTTTAAAAAGGGTCTTCACATATCTTCTCTTCCAGGTCCTACTGGGTGGGCAGCGTCAGCTGGTCACCTGGAGGCCTTTTCTTGGCCTGTGTACTGAAGAGAGGCTCCCTTCTTATGCTGGCCCGCCTTGGAGGGCTTCTCACTCTATCAAGTTCTGGTTGCAATGTCGACTTTGGCCCTGCACACTTCCTGCCGTTGCACCCTCTGGTCTCTTACAGGTACATTATAATTTGAGGCTTTTCTGCCTGTCATGTGTTCATGCTTGTCTTTACTATTGATTGCTTTACTTTCAGTTTTCATCAGTCAGGTCATTTCCTTACTTATCTGAGGCATGAATGAAATATAAATCCAGTGTGAAACGTGATGTTTTATTATAAATTGTTTAGTGAAATTTTTTTTCACGAACCATGCTTCTCTCTACAGACCACCAGTGTCTGCAGGGAAGGGGGAGCCCTCTCTGTCCAGCTCCAGCTTGTCTGTGCGGGATGTCCTGAGGCAGCGGTATTCTGTGACCTGGCATCCACGCCTGCTCTATCTCATTGTGTCTGATGGCTACATGGCCTCAGTTATGAAGGTGCTAAACAGGCCTTCTCCTGCCCTGCTACTAAAAACGCTTCTAAAGGATACAAGCAAGGACCTCGAGAAGGCCAGCCGGACGCTGGATAAATCCCAGGTGAGTAGCCAGAGACTCGTAGCAGTAGCAATCTTTGTTTGTTCTCTTTGGAGGACAATTCCTGGCAATATAAGTTTACTTGCATTCATCACTTTCAGATTCTCGTGAAGGCTTGGCTGGAGTCGGTGTCTTGCTTGAATCTGGACAGCAGCCTCGAAGAGTTCAACCCCACGGTTACATCTGGACCCTCCAACACAGAATCTGTCATTTCAGCAGCCACAGATGGATCCTCTTTGCCACTTTTCCTGCTGGACCAGCGGACACTGGGTGGCACCAAGGAGCTTCTTAAAAGTGTACAGGTCAGCCGGATAGTATTATGAGATGACACTCAGTAAAAAATGTGTCATGACTGCCGTATCAATTGCTTTATTCAGGTGTGGTGGTTGTTTTGTGTCTGTGGGATTCCAGGCTTTGTTTGAGGATGACTCTGATTTGGATGGACCTCCTGCTGGCTCTCATGTGGAGGATGGTGGTCGTTTGGAGTTTGCCTCAATGTTTGACACATTGCATGCCCTGGACACTCACAATGACACCGCACTTGTCACTGGCCCAGACTATGAAAAAGACTTTGTTGAGACAGAGAGGAAGACTCCTCTTTGTCGTGAACTTGGGAAAATCCAGAGTAGGCTGCTAACAGCATGGGCTATTGGCTTGTCTCTGGGAAACGCCGTGGAGCACAGAGCTCGTCTGCTGAAGCACACACTCTGCTGTGTGGTGCGATTTGCTGCTTTACTCCATTTGATGCCCAGCTCTGTGGTCCACACAGGAGAAAAGGATGCCCTCGTTTCTACTCGCCTCCTGTTCCTCATCAAAACCCTTCTATCCTTCCTTCCCTGGGACAGCCCTCCCTCCGACGGGCCACACTGCCTGGTGTTGGTGGTGGAGTTCAGTAAACAGATCGTACGCCTTCTTCTGACTCCTCCTCCTGACCCCGACCAGAGCAGTCACTGTCACTTATCATCTCAAAGTCTATCCAGAGTCATGCTTATCTTGCAGCTGGTCTCTGATTCTCTCGACCACACATACAGCTTGCAGCAAAGAACTGTGTGGTCCTCTGCAAACAAGGAAACTGCTTCCCAGCCAGCACAGGTCTGGCCTTCAGATGTGTACCATGTGCCTTTGCTGCAGGATGAGGAAGAGGAAGAGGAAGAATCCATTTCAGTACATCAGGCTGGACCTGTTCCCCAGCGACCATCCAGCAGGTACAGACATGATTATGAGCAAAGGGTTAACCGTTTCACCAGATGTCAGCCTTGTCATATCACGGATCATTTGAATATAAGTCTAAGAGGAGTGCTGATTTTCTCTTCTGACCAGATTGTTTGGAGTGTGGCAGCTGGTGTACGATATCACCCTGCATTATATGGAGGAACTAAAGAGCTTTAAAGGCTGTGATGGATGGAAGGAGGAGGAGCAACGGTTGTCGGTGATCATGTCACAGATCCAGACAGCTCTGCAGGCTACAGGAGAGAAGCTAGAAGAGGGCCATGCACTGCTGAGCTACCCAGGTCTGAAACAGAAGAACTCTTTATCTAACTGGGGTTATGGTGCCAGATACAGAAAAAAAATCAAACATTGACTTTGTAAAAAAAAAAAAAGCTCTGTTTTATGTGTAAAAGATGAAAAACAAAAGGAACTGTGTGCTCAGGGACTCAGTTTTTTAAATGAACTCGAAACGAACCAAATATAAAGTTGCAGCACAGTAATTTAACTTTGGCTCAAGTCAAAGAAATGAACGGTCAAAGAGTGTCTGAGTATGAATATCTCGTGTACCCCCAGGTGAACATCTCTTCCTGTGTGGCTTGTACCCCAAAAGTGCAGAAACATGGCGGTTACACATGTGTCAGGAGAGGAAAAACGGTAAGAACCATTGTTTCTGTTTGAACATTAAACTCCCCTACTGTATGCTCGCGCTCAGTCTGAGATATTAATAATCATCTTTCTGTCAGATTGTAATCGCAGAGTCTTCCAGGAGATGCGGCATTGTCTGGCACTCCTGTATAGTTTGTTGTCGCAGTATCATCTGAGAGAAGCCCAGGAGCTCGGCGACCACATGGCCCAGCTGATACTGCACAGGGCTGAACACCACAAGGACAACATGACCTGCACGACAGGTCAGCCATAATCAACAATACATTTTCATCGTTCAGTTATTTGATGGAACTGTTTTGTAAGTAGCTCCAGCAACTCAAAAGGTTACAGTATGACTTGATTTTTAAATTCAGTAATATCTTTTTCACTACTTATAATCCAATATATTAACTGCAGGATGTTTTATTAATGTATTATTTTGAACAGGTATGTTGCTTATTATTTAACGTTATTGTAAATGTGCTCGTTGTCGGCGTTGCATCGTGTCACATTGGGCTGTACACATAACAAATGTCACAAATACATAAGTAACCACAAAGGAGGACCAGAAAGAGAAGCACATGTTCCCGCTCCTCTCTCACCTCCACCCATCTGTGACGAGAGAGTGAATGTGGGTTTGTTGGTTTGGAAAAAACGATGTCAGAGAGGTGCACGAGGGCCGACCATGAAGCCATGCGTTTACGTATTGATTATACAACAAGTGTAAGCTACTGTGGAAGGACGGCGTGTTATTTATGACCCCTGCAGCAGGTTCCCCTACCGGCCCCGAGCTGCTGACGGACCTTCACAGTGACGCAGCCTGTGCAGTGATTCAGACGCTGGGGAGATTCATGGCCTCTTACTTCACCAACCAACCGCTCTACATCCTGCCCCCTCACAACGTGGCCGTCCTTCCCCCACTACATCTGCCCCACGGTGAGTTTCCAAAACGTACTCGTCAGTTAAACAGAGGATTCCTTCATGAGTATTGCTGTTTGCTGACGTGTCTTTCCTCAGCCTCAAGCGTTGGACGTGTGGTGCCGCTGTGCCAGGAGGAGGTGGCCAGAGCAGTTCGACAGCAGCATTTGTCAGAAGTATGGACAGTGGACTACTGCCAGGACCTCCTCCTGCTGGGGGGTCTGCTTCCTGAGACCGTGTGGTTGGCCTATCATCTGGGGGACTGGAAAACAGCAGTGTCCCTGAGCCTGGCCTATACCAGCTACACTGAGCATTCCCACGTCACCCGGTCAGTTTCCAAACATATAACCAACAAGTAGATGATGTTGCCAACTCTAGAATAGCTTAAGTTCCATTTCAGACTTTAACGTAATGCGTTTTTTGTGAACATGACATCTTTCTAACAGGCTCAGGAGGAGAGAGCTCCACCTGCCAACAGTTTTAGAACCACAAAGCATTTTTCAGGCTGAGTTGGAGTGTCTTCTTGGCAGTAACTCCCAAGAGTGCACAGATAAAGATGGTGACAAGAGCTTTACAGGTGAGTGAGACCTGACAACCGTGAGATACTATAAGCACATACAGAACATGTAAAAGAAGCCTGTACTTTGATCTGAGTGGTGTTTCTACTCCTTTTTCTAGAACCTTTGGAAGGAGAAGACTGGGACTTGTTGCAGGTTTCCATACAGGATGTCCTGAAGGCTTCAGTCATGGCGGGGGTGAATGTTATGTCCTCCCCCTTGTCTTCCTTGCTGGACACAGCCAAAGAACTGTGTTCTTCTCTGCCTACCTTGGTGCCCGCTGGACTGTATCTGCCTTCCCCCCCTCTCTACTGCCCCCAGCCTTCTCCCAACACACAGGTACAGTCATAGAAGATTGATTTTTACATACAATACGTTTCAATTCTGTGATCAAATTTTGTACGCGTCTCATTTTTAGGACCAAATAGGGACGACGGGGCAGTTTGCAGAAGTTGCATGTCGGCACAAAGTTTCTGGGGTTCTCCAAAGGTTACTCTTACTTCTGAGGTCTGGTCGTTGTTGCCATCCTGCTGCCCAGTGGTACATCAGCCATCTACGCCGTGCCAGACACCTCCTGCACAAGGTACCTCCTCACAGGGCTCACCAGTTTCTATCTGATGAAATGATCTGTAAGTGTTGCAAACAGAGCTGGCGCTTCATGAGTCTTCATGAAGGACTGATTATTTCTTAGTTTATGATTTCAGATTAACAGCTTTACAACACTTTCACTCAGTGCACAAACTTTTCTACTTTGCTACACTTTAATTGGTTCATCTTGCAAATACGAAAATTAGAATAAAGAAGAGGTGATTTCAGTGATTGAGTATGAAGTCCCAAGCCAGCTCAAATCACACACAAGTCTGATGTGATTTTCAGATCAAGAAGAAGTATTCCTACGCATCAGCTGCTGAAGAGGAAAAGGCTTTCCCAGAGGGACTGATGAAGTTCATCACCCGTGGTGGATTTTTCAGACAGGGGCCAAACAAAGACGGTCGCCTGGACCCAGACACCATTCAGACTATTGGTAAGATGTCACAGCAAATCACAGACATCATAATCAATTATCTAATTCAGATCGCACTTCTTAACTATATTTCTGCCACTAGTCTGTTTCAGGGAGCTGTGTGCTTTATGCTGGATGCTGCATGTCAGGGACCAGCTCTCTATTTACTGCCGGAGGTATCAGACTGCCAGACAGCAGGGTGGAAATGAACAGGTATCAACGTTTTTGTTCGAGTGTGCGACATGTTAATGTGTAATTATCCTCATCCAGTGCCGTCCTGTAAGTTTTCGTGTTTTTTGCGTCCCCCAGATCTCCGGTGATCAGGATGTGACCTCTGCCTGTGTTGATGCCCTCCGCTGGGCCCGTCGCTTTCTGCCCTTCTCCTGCTTCCTCAATGCCGAAGAAATCCTTCAGGACGTTCTGCTCAGCCTGGTGTCGGAACTACCTGCCGTGTCTCTGGTGACGGTTTCTTTCCTTTTCCTAATTACATGCTGCACGTTATGGGGAAACAGACGGAGCTTGAGTGAGACCTTTTCCTCATTGTTGGCTGTTCTTCTTCACAGGTGGCAGACACGCTGGTACGAGCCTTCCCAGAGGAGGAAGAGTCTGTCAGAGTCCCTTTGAGAGAAAAGTATAACTCACTGCTGCAGAGACTGAGGCAATGCAATGTCATTGGTATGAACCCTCATCCTGATTGCCAAGCTGCTTTGAAATACTGTACAGTCCTAAAAAAAAATGCAGGTTTTTAGATACGAATTTGTTTTTTCACTTAAACTTTTGTTTGACTTCCCTTTTTGAACTATTAGAATCTGAAGTCCAGTTGTGGCAGCCAACAAGAATAATTTATGTTCTCGCCACCATTCTTTGTATTTTGAGTATTGGTTACATTCAGCATGATCACTGCATGCTAATTTGCATCATACTGCTTTCCAGAAGGGGAAAAAGACGAGGTGGACGAGTCGATGATGATTCTGATTCAAGACAAATTCAGGCAAAGGAGGAAACATCTGGCGCGCCTGCAGCGGCACTTGGCGCCAACTGTGCTCCATCTGTGGGAGAAAGAAGAGGAAGAGGAGGACAGGGGAAGCAAACACGGGATGGCCATGTTAAGGAAACTGTCGCTGGGTACAAGTCTGAGCACCAGCACCTTAACGGACGCTGGGTTCCCTCCGGTCTGCAGTGACGGAGACACAGCAGAGAACACGTCCGAGGCGATCTCTCTTGAGCAGCGCTGCAGAGCCGTGACCAGGTAGCTCGTGTGGAATCACAGCACTGACATTATTCTGAGGTCTCATGTCTGTGTTGGTGCTTATTCTGTCACTTGTGTTGTTTTTTAAGGGGAAAAATAATGAAAAAAGTAAAGCAAAGAGAGCATGCAAAGAAGACTGCTATTAAGATTGAAAATGTCATTCAAGAGGAGGGTCGCCCAGGTGACGCCAAGGAGGAGCAACCCTCCCCACCAGTGGTTGGCACCTGGGAGTTTGAGCTGGAAGATGACGAGTATCTACATTTCCTGGAGCTCTTCCTCAGCTATGTGCTAGAGAAGGATAGTCCAGATGTAGCTGACTCTAGCACTGAGCTTCCTTTGCTGAAGGGCTTCAGCTGTCAGCTGAGGGAGAGAGAGTTGCACTCTCTCACCTTTGATGTGCTCACTACAATACATCGTCGTCAAAAAGATGGACACCATCCATCGAGGAAGTACTCAGGCAATGATCCACCTGTGTTCAGAGCGGGCTGTTGCTACAAGCCCGGCAAAGAAGGTACAACACCTGAGCTGCAAGCTTCCTTTCTCTGGAGTGAAGCTCCCATATCCAGGACTAGCCTTTCTGTCAGCTCTCATCCTGAACCGAGAGCCGGGAGGCAAAAAGGTTTGTTTGGCCTACGACAGCAAAGCAGAGTGAAGGGAGCCCCTTTTGGTTCTGAAACCAGCCCTCTTCAAGGGGCCTTTACCCCGAGGCAGCCATCACACAGCTTCATATCTGGCTCCTCCATGTCTGTGGAAGCTGTGGCAGAATTGCAGCAGGGCCTGGATCCTAAATTAGAGGCTCAGTTTCCAGAGCTGGGCCGGCTGCTGGAGTGGATGGTACGCTGGGCTGATAGGAGAGTGCTGCTGGGACATCATGGTAAAAAGAAGAAAGATAAAGGAGGAAAAGCTGAAAGAACAGCTGATGACGGAGTAGTGATACGTGTCAAAGCTTCGGCACCTGCCGTCCTCACTTCCCTCAGTTTGCTGCAGAGCAGGTACACGGCTCTGTTAGCGACCGACCGCTATAGCGCCCATATTCCAGCTTCAGAAATGCAATGGACTGTAGCTCCTGTTCTGCAACCTGAGGTGGAGAGAGAGAGCAGCATTGATACGGGTTACCCAGGATCAGCCAACACTCCCATCACTGGTCTCCATCACAATCTGCAACAAGAAGAACTATCCATGTGAGTACTCTGTATTATTCACAAGGGGACATCACTGAACCAGCTGGAAACTAGCACACGTACATCGAGTTCATTTCAGAATATAGGAGGGCAAATGGAATCTGGTCTGGTGGGAGATTATGTGATTCTATGTGCTAAAGACACAAATCTTTAAACTATGCTTATTTTGTTTTGTACTTACCGGATACATGAGAATGTGATGGATTCATATAACATTTCTTTGCTTGCAGTAGTTCTCGTACAGATGAACCGGAGGAGCTGACATTTCACAGGACGCCTCTCCTTACTGACGAGCATCAACCGATCTCTGGTGCTCAGCAGAGACAGTCCAGTTCACAACAGCTGTCTCTCGCTGACTTAGACGTTACACCTGAAAAAGAAGGTAAGATACGAAGTGATATTGGATCACGAAAGTTGCTTTAATGTAACAGAATATTTAAATAATATCTGTGACATCTGTAGGTAAACGTAGTGACAGTGAGGGCTTGGAAGAGTCATCCTCTTGTTCCAGTGGGAACATCTGCACACCTGAAACGGTTAATATGAACACTTCATCTTCCCAGTCTTCACATGTAGCATTCAGGTTGTCAATGACACAAATGATTGTTGTTTTTTCCTTTTCAGAGTTTGAAGCTCGCAGACCTCGACTGCTCAGAAGAAGCTGGAGATATGTTCAGTTTCAGATCTCAGTGAGTTTTGAATTTAAAATCATTCACTGATGTATGACGGTGTTAATGTCGAGTTATTACTGTAAAGCGTTATTACCAAAGTTACAGTAGAAGCTTGTTCTGCATCTTTTTGATATTTTAAGTCTTATCATAGTAGTTAACGAGTTACTAGTTACTAGTTATTAGTCTAGTTAACTAATTCTTCAACACTTGCCTTTAACCAAAGAAACTAAATAATGAGTCTTGTCTTCAGTTTGTTGTTGGAACAACGAGAACTGAATATAATGTTGTTATTGTTTAAGGCCCAGTGATGCTGGAGGCTTACATGCTCCTTCACAGCCAGACCCCCCCGCTCCCCCACACCCCCCGGCTCCTCCCCCCGCCCAGCCTGAAGCTTCGATTCACACAGAACCTTCGGATTCGACTGGAGTGCTGCTTCCCAACACAGCTGCTGATCCTCCAGCCCTTCAGCCACGAAGCTCCACAGCTGATTCTACAGCCTCCAATCAGCAACCGCCCACTCAGACTCCACCAATAAGACAGCGTCTGGGTGAAGACTTGTTCAGATTGGTTCAGGTAAGAACAGAACAACCCAAAAGAAAGGTGTGCCCCCTCTGGTCATGAAAGAGTCCACGCTTCGTACTGATGTCCATATTCAAGTTTTACTGCAGCGGTAACATGGAACACCGTAAAACTAGGAAATAAATGAGAGCAGCGTTCAAAGGCTCAAACAACATAGAAACAAACACAATTTCCTGTTAATCTAAGTATAACAGTACTTAATAAGCTAACTTCATCAGTTATTACCGTGTTCACCTGGTAGACCAGCAGTACAATATCAGGCAGGATCATGAAATCTGCTGTTTTGCCCGTCGCCTTGCACTTTCTGGCGCCTTGTAGAAAACTTCTGGGTCAGATTGTGAATTACAATACAACTTTTCAACTTCCCGAATATAACAAGGCAACATGACAATGACTTCACTTTGCTAACATCAAGGAAAATGTATTTTAACCAAGTCAAAGAGAAAAATACTCAACATCACAAAGTAGAAGCGAGGAAACTTGCGTAGGTTAACTTCCGGTGTTGTCATAGCAACGTGTACATGTTGCTCTAAGCAGCGTCAGCTCCAGAAAGATTGCACTGAAACATCAACTCTTAACTGAGTGTTTTTTTCCTTTATTTCAGCATATCAACTACATGAGTCTGAGCGAGGTTTTGGGAGCTTCTTTTTCCAACCTACAACTTGTCCAGCAGAGCTCGACTGCCCAGCCAGACATGAACTCCTCACACCCCCCTGTGCCCTCATCTTTCATTACCAACCCCATCCCTGAACCAAATGCCTTACCTGTTCAAACTACCATCTCTGTGGCACCTCAAATCCAGGCATTTGTGTCAAATCCAGGATCCAACAACCCCCAGTTCAGTCGTACAGCTGCGTGTACGTCTGCAGATCAGCCTGCCGTGCAGAGCTCAGCGAGAAGCTGTGCAGCAGCCGAGCAGCATCACACCAACAGAGGTCGACCCTCCAACGCCAGCGGTGCCGGTGTAAATTATCAGGTACTGCTGGGATGCTGGATTCACTTGTGACTGATTGTCTTTCTGTGTAAACATGACTTACATCACAGTGTTACAAAGCTGAATACGAGTTCTCTTCTCTACAGGAAATGCAGCCACTGTCCGTCCAGGCGGAGTCGCCAGACATTCAGTTGAGGCAGAGCAGGGGGTTAATCCCCTCCTCCCAGGGGCTCCTGGCCACCACTGACACCAGTCACGCTATTCACAGTAATCCTGTGTCACTACCCTCAAATGGTACTTTACCAAATGATTCTGCTCCACAGCTTTTGGGCCTGAAGTTACTTCAGCTGCGCCGTCCTCGGTTGCTGCAGCAGAGTGCCGCACACCATCCGTCAGCCCAACGGCCGCAGACGCTGCTCACTACCAACCCTGACATCTATCAGCACAAGTTCAAACACAGCGACCACGTCACCTCGGAGAGGGCCGGTGGAGAAAATATATATTTCTCCTCAGTTCCAAAAAGACAACTCAGTTTCAACCCTCCACATGATTCAAGTCTCAGGAACTCTCAGCCTCACATCTGGGCATCAGAGCAATCCAGAGGCCAAGAGTTCCCGCTGCTTTCTCCTGTTTTACCAGCTCACACTCCGATGCAGGGCCTTCGCCTGGTGCACATCCAACCTGCACCACACGGCAACATCACCTTCCCTAGATTACCGGTGTCGTTTTCCTCCGTACCTGCTGCTGTTATTGCAGCTCCAGTGAGAGAATCACCTGTGATCAAGCTTCTACATATTGAGTCAGGACCAAGAATGGTAAGCAGAGTTTTAAGATTTTTAGATTTGCTCTCATTACATTGTTCCTTATTTATAGAGCTCTGTATCTGCCACAGATGATGTCCTCGGCAGCTCCTCTGACCCAAACGACCCGTCTCATCTCAGTGGAAGAGCTGCAGTTGCTTAGAGCCAACCAGACTACTGAACGGGCCACTTCTAAATCCAGCAAGAGGCAATTGCATCTTTGTTTTTAATGTTAGTGGCTACATTTTTTTAATCACTAATTATTTGACTCACTGTATTCACTTTTTGTTTATAGGCAGAAGAGGAGAGAGAGAGCGGAGAAGGCGGGAAAAATCGAGGTCACATTCAGACCAAATGACTCCATCATCCCGACTCAAGAGGTAGAACAATATCAATTCTAATAAGAAGCATTTTGACATTACAAATATTGAGCTGTTACACCACCATCAAACTGTATGCTTGCTCCAATATGTATTTAGCCAGCTGAAGTTGCTGAAGAGATCCTCGCTGGACAGGATGTTACTGTCCCACATGGTCAGTCTCAAACACACGCCGACACAACACAACACATTAACATGGAGAAAACTATGTTCTGTATATTCAGATGGTTTTCGGTCCCCACTTCAGCTCTTGTATGTTGCCAGTTAAAATGCACAATTTTCTTTTTTTTGTCATTTGTCAAAAATGCAAGAAACACACACCCCCGGGTCTCAGAGGGAGGATAGAAAAAAGATTCAAGTTACACTGACTGAATTTAGAAGAGTGTTACAGCACTTGTTTGATTGACAAGCAGCTCATACAAAATGAATGCATTTTATTTGAAATGTCAACGACCAAAGTTTCTCTTAATTCTCTTGTATAATTACTAAAGCAAAATGAATGGAAGATAAATATCCTCTTCTGAACTCAGTAAAAGGCTCCTACGTTTGCTGAAACGGCATCTATAAATTCTTTTCAATGCAGTTTATCAACATACTGTGTTACACACAGTATATTTCCTGATCAGACATTTGGGAACATAATTACAGTATGTGCCATTAATAGTTCTGTTGACCTGCTCCTCTTTAACTTCCAGGATCCTTTGACACTGAACTGACTGGTCAAAGATTGTTGATAAAAGCCATGTCCACTTCCGCTGAGCTTCACGCCTTTGCTTCCACATGTAAAAGACCCCCAGAGCGCCATGATGCTTTCACCAACACAGACCCAGGTGAGTTAGTGTTTGGGTTAGAATTCATGTTTTACACAGTTTCTGCTTTGTGTTTGTAGTTTACATATTTGATCAATCAGAAATTAATATTAAAACTGCAAGCAGTGATCTGCGGCCCTCGCACGCTGCACGTCGGGGATCCAGTGGGTCGGGGCCACCGGCTCCCCGACGTGCAGCACACGAGGGTCCGCATATTCCCGCTTGCAGTTTTATAGATATTTAATATCACTGCAGACCTCCTTGAAAACACGTATATCTACTATCCAAAGAATGTCTCTGGCAATTTTGGTCGCATTTAAATGAATATTCATGGGCGGTAGAGTTATAGGTTGCAGTGAAGCAAAGACTTGTCACAATGCAGTCTAACTCCTGGGAAGATTGTTGCTGTAGTGGTTAGCACTGCTGCTACTCATCTAGAAGGTTTGGGGTTCGATCCCCCCCTTTGACTTTTTGGCCGCCACGCCACGGGGCACACCGATTAACAAAAACAAATTATTTTGATGACTTTTAATTCCAAACATGTTAAGAGTGCACAGAACTTTTTTGTACATCTCGGTGTGATACACATGTCCACCACTCTTTAGGGGGCGCCAGCGAGCCATTTGGCCACGCCCACTCGTGACTCCATTAAAATAAGAAATTTTTCGCCATCGTGTACCAACTTTCATGAGTTTTTGAATATGATAAAGCCTCCAAAAATGCAGTTCTTAATCTATCTATAATAATAATATTATTATAAATATTATTAAATATCTTTAAATATAAGGAACGAAAAGAAAAATAATTCCTTGGATAACAATAGCGTGACATGTGTTGCCTGGATTTCATGAAAACAAAACACAGGATCAGAGAAAGTAATCCTGTGTTGATTCCTTTTCTTGCAGCGCGTCCTCCCACGTCTGTGGGTGAAGCTGAGTCCGTCCGGGGCTCTGTGATGCAGAAAAGCCCTAATTGTAAGTTGTTGTGTAATTACGGGTCCAAGAACAACACACTGCTTCTGGTGAGTTTATTTAAACACTGTGTGTGATTTCTTCATCCAGCACAAAGTTCACTTCATGTCCAGATGTCGAGTGAAGACCGTGTTCAAGAATCAGACGAGACCCCACAAGAACCAGAGACTATTCTGGTGAGAGTCCAGACGTTGAAGGTGGACCGAGCACCACATCTGGAAAACACAAGCAAACTATTTTTACCACATTTCAGCAAGGGATAACTTAAAGTAATGGATATTTTACATTTTCTTTGTTTTATTGTTGTTGTCTTGCAGGATCTCGGTGGCCGTCAGTTCATAAGTGTCTTAGATCTGGAGGACGTGATGCAGCATCAAGATGCTTCTTCCATCCGCCCTTCTTCACCCACTTCTGCTCAGCTTCATCTTCTTGCAACCTCTGTGATCAGGAATGGTGCTGCTGCAGCCACCACTCATCCAGGTCTTTATCTGTTCATACTAAGGTTTTATACAGTTCTCTATAGTGAATACAGTCACATGCAGTATGTACTGCATATCTTTGTATACTCTAGATATCCCTGAGGAGTCTCCTTCATTCAGCCATGTTGAGGCCAGTACGGTTTCAGAGAGAATCCCTCCACCAGACAGGGACGTGGTCGATCCATCTGCCTCTGAGATTTGTGGAGCTATAAAGACCCAGAGCGTTTCAGCTCACAGAGCGTCCTCCTCACCTTCTATAGTCTGGTTCTCCTCTCGCCTGTCTGAGCTGGATGTCCAGCTGGCTGCTCTGCAGAACATTGCAGATCATCTGGAGATGGACTTCTCAAACTCCAGGATGGTACACAAGCATTCATTTATGAATGTCACCCAAGTTTGCAAACTGACTTCTAAGGCTGAGGTGTTTATGTAATAGATCTTTCCTTGTTTGTCCTGCTGTGTGACTGTAGCTGGTGAACACTAATGAAAAGCTCAACCGAGACAAGGCTCCTGATGTTAATGCTCCTGCTACCACAGCAGTGAAGAAAACTGTCAGACTGTCTCTTCCACATCAAGGTAGGACCGAAAACTATTCATCGGTAATGGAAGCCATAACTGCATCGTATTTCAAATGACTTTGCAAATCCCTGAAAACCATATAAGAAACATAAACTGGTCTAAGAGTGTAGAACGTGTTCATATTGTTTAAAAAAAACTCTCTGTAAGGCTCCGTTAACATCAGCTGCATGTTCTCCAACAGCACAGACACCCAGACGTGATCCAGACCTTCTACCTGAGCCGAGTGCCTGTGAAGTGGAAGACGAAAGTCGAGAAGAAGAATACGTGGTTCATAGTGACTCCTACAGTTCTGGAAGGAAGCCTTCCTTTCATGGTTCGACTTGGCTTCACAGTCAGGGAGCTGGTCCCTTCCACCGTCACACCCCGCCAAGTAAAGATGCAATTTATCTCAACATTTCTCAATCAAATTAACCACATTAAAGGAGCAGTGCGAAAAACATAATTACTGTGAATAGATTATTTTACTCCTACATGCTGAACCTTTAAACATCTGGCTAGTATAACAACTGGATTTAACTGGATTTTTCAATCACTCTTATATTCCACTGTTAATGTCTCTGTTCCAAATCAGTTGGGCTTGGGGAGAAATAATGTTTCTTATTCTCTGGTAGTCTGCTAATAGATGACTGGCGTCCTGTTTAACCTTGGAGTGATGTTAGTTACTCTTGCAGATACAGTTTTAGTCATAATGTAAAAAAAATACTCTTTTATCTTTCACCTACAGGAATGAGAGATCAGTTTGCTGAAGAATACGAGATACCGCACGTGTAAGTTCACATAAATTTGCCTTTTAATCGTTCGATTTGAGAATTTCTGTTGTTGCTGTGCTGTACTACTTCTTCCATTTGACATTATTCTGCCCTCTATCTGTTTATCTGTAGATGGACAGATGAGAATCTAGGTCACACTAAGTTATCCGATACAGCAGAAATGTTAGACGAGTTGGTCAGGGAAGGATATTTATCTCCTACCGACTTGGATTTGTCCACTTCACAGACTGCTCACCACAGCAGGTAGAGTGCCGACTAAAAACGAGTGCTGTTCTTTAGCTACTGAACCAAAAATGATGAAAAAGTAATCTGACCCACAGCAGGCCGGAGCAGCCGCAGATGTCGCAGAGACGAGTCCCAGAGGACGAGAGGAGGGAGCTGAGGACCTGGATGAGGAGGAAACAACGAGACAGACTGGCTGTTTATCACAAACACAGAGCGAGTCTGAGAGAGAGGGAGCGCAAACCTTTCTCTTCCTCTGCAGCGCTGGTGAGAGATGGTTGCCTCTTTACTACAACGGATTTTACCTTCAATGTTCTCCTGTATTTTTTTAATATTGCATCCACATTATTTTTCACCCTCTTTTAACAGCAATCAAGAAACAGAAATGGAGAATCCATTTGGAGAACCAGAGAGGAAAAAGAAAAGTACGTATCTGTTTACATCGTCTGTGGCCAAAAGGCAAGCGTGTGCACGTGTAAACTGTCAGACTCCATTTGATTTAATAGGCTCATGCTTCTGGAGCAGTTCAACCAGAGGACCCGGGATGCTTGTTCTCTGGCCAGTGACTTTCTCACCTCTCCTGGAGGCCTACGAAGCTGTTCACAGGCTGAAGGTGCTGCAGGCACCTCCACCCCACACTCCACCACTCGCTCCACCACTCGCTCCACCTCCGCTCCACTCCTCCGCTCCACTCGCAGGTACCTTCTGCAGCAGTCGTGTGACCAGGATCTTCTCTCATTAAATAATAATCGTGCTCAGATCTAGCATTTACTCTAATCATTATTAATTCATCATTCACTCCACAACGATGTTCATTTTAAACATTTGTAATTAAACACAGTGGTAAGAAAAAGTAAGTGAACCCTTTTTAATCACTTGGTTTTCTAAAAGTTCAACGCTCTAAAACTCAAATGAGGATTCTTTTAAGAATAATGGCATGAATCGTTTATGTTTAACTATGCTTAAGAAAATAAGATGATGACCTTACATGGTAATGGAGGCATTTCTTCTTCTCTGGGCTTACAGTGTATCTGCCAACGATAAAAGAAGTCTTAAGCCCCGATCAGGACAAGCTCCGCCCCTCCCTCGTCCACGGTCTGCTGAAGTTCAGGGATCTTCAGAGGGTCACCGCAGACGGCTGGGACTTCATAGACCAGGTATCATAACGATAATAAACTTAACCTGTACAAAATATGGACCTCCATAAACGTTTTTCCAGTTATTTCCATGAATTAAGGAGCAAGTGTGATTTTTGGTTTCAGTGACCTTTCTGCCAAGGGACCGTCTGTCTCAGGTGACCCGGCGTGGCATGCTCACCGACACAAAGAGACCCAGCGAACCGCACACGGCCAGCCAGAGGGAGGAACGCCATGTTGGACACCAGAGGAAGACGGGGACGAACACCAGGTTCTCAGGAGGAACTGCTGCAGGAAGAGGGAACCCGAGGGAGCCGACCAGAGAGGAGGAGACAGAAGAGATGGAGCCGAGTAGGCTGCAGAGCAGAGAACGGTCCAACACGGTAAGACTCATTCGTCAGCGCTTCATTTCGATCACAATCCAACTGCTTCAGATAGAAAAGAACCTCAGTGTCTCAGATGATTGTCTGATGACGGTGCTGCTGTGGTGTTGCATCCGTGTCACTAATGTTAAAGGGTTTTCATTCTCTGTTGTACATTTCTCATGTTTTGGATGAGCAGGACGACGGTGTTTCAGGGCTGGACTGGCTGGACGAGCTCTCTGGGAGCGACGGCAGCAGCCTCAGTGAAATCGACTGGGCTGCTATCGAGAGGATGGTGGCGGCAGAACATCCTTCAGCTTCAGTGTCTCAAGGAAAGAGGAAACAGAGCCAGCAGGCGGAAAACTAAAACTATTATGACCAACCAATTCTGTGCCTTTTGCAAATACTGTAAATTCAGAAGTGTTTTAAACTGTGATGATAGATGTTATAATATGTATAATAAAATAAATATAATTTTCAAAGATATTAAATATCACAAAAGTATTGTTTTTGTTAAAGTAAGCTTGCAATAAATGACAAGTGATGTAATAAGTTTTATGGTATAATTTGTAATAGAATATGTTTGTATTGAAAATGTAGGTTTGTGCTATTTGTGTGTAAAGTTTTCTACATCTATACCTTGTTTTTGTACATACTGACTGTCCTCAATTAAATATTTGGAAGTAGTTTCCCTCCCGTCATGGTTTTTGTGTCTTCAGTGAGTTTCCCTCAAGACCTCAGAAGACCTACTCATGTGGTCCAGGTTGGTTTGTGATCCAACAAACTGTTTGTAATGTTTGACTGATTTTGGAGCGTTTAGCATCAAACAGTTTGTCTCTCATATTATATTATCGGGACACGAAGCTGAATGTCTCCAAAACCATTTCAGAGACAGATCTCATGTTTGGGTCGGGTCCTTACTTTATTATGTTTATCATGTTTGGGTCGTTACTTTATTATGTTTATCATGTTTGGGTCGGGTCGTTACTTTATTATGTTTATCATGTTTGGGTCCTTACTTTATTATGTTTATCATGTTTGGGTCGTTACTTTATTATGTTTATCATGTTTGGGTCGTTACTTTATTATGTTTATCATGTTTGGGTCCTTACTTTATTATGTTTATCATGTTTGGGTCCTTACTTTATTATGTTTATCATGTTTGGGTCCTTACTTTATTATGTTTATCATGTTTGGGTCCTTACTTTATTATGTTTATCATGTTTGGGTCGTTACTTTATTATGTTTATCATGTTTGGGTCGTTACTTTATTATGTTTATCATGTTTGGGTCGTTACTTTATTATGTTTATCATGTTTGGGTCCTTACTTTATTATGTTTATCATGTTTGGGTCGTTACTTTATTATGTTTATCATGTTTGGGTCGTTACTTTATTATGTTTATCATGTTTGGGTCCTTACTTTATTATGTTTATCATGTTTGGGTCGTTACTTTATTATGTTTATCATGTTTGGGTCCTTACTTTATTATGTTTATCATGTTTGGGTCGGGTCCTTACTTTATTATGTTTATCATGTTTGGGTCGTTACTTTATTATGTTTATCATGTTTGGGTCGTTACTTTATTATGTTTATCATGTTTGGGTCCTTACTTTATTATGTTTATCATGTTTGGGTCCTTACTTTATTATGTTTATCATGTTTGGGTCGTTACTTTATTATGTTTATCATGTTTGGGTCGTTACTTTATTATGTTTATCATGTTTGGGTCGTTACTTTATTATGTTTATCATGTTTGGGTCCTTACTTTATTATGTTTATCATGTTTGGGTCCTTACTTTATTATGTTTATCATGTTTGGGTCGTTACTTTATTATGTTTATCATGTTTGGGTCCTTACTTTATTATGTTTATCATGTTTGGGTCCTTACTTTATTATGTTTATCATGTTTGGGTCGTTACTTTATTATGTTTATCATGTTTGGGTCGTTACTTTATTATGTTTATCATGTTTGGGTCGTTACTTTATTATGTTTATCATGTTTGGGTCCTTACTTTATTATGTTTATCATGTTTGGGTCGTTACTTTATTATGTTTATCATGTTTGGGTCCTTACTTTATTATGTTTATCATGTTTGGGTCGTTACTTTATTATGTTTATCATGTTTGGGTCGTTACTTTATTATGTTTATCATGTTTGGGTCGTTACTTTATTATGTTTATCATGTTTGGGTCCTTACTTTATTATGTTTATCATGTTTGGGTCGTTACTTTATTATGTTTATCATGTTTGGGTCGTTACTTTATTATGTTTATCATGTTTGGGTCGTTACTTTATTATGTTTATCATGTTTGGGTCGTTACTTTATTATGTTTATCATGTTTGGGTCCTTATTTTATTATAATGAGTTTCCCTGGCAGGAACAAGTTTAGTTCATAATAATAATAATAATAATAATAATAATAATAATAATAATAATAATATAACATTAATAACATGATTAATAACTTCACGGGACTTTCTCTCCAACGAGGCGCCAGTAAAACAGCGCGCGCCCTGGGAGGAGCAGCTGTGGGGCTGCGCGCGCAACACGAGGCAGACGAGAAGAAGAAGAAGAAGAAGAAGAAGAAGAAGAAGAAGAAGCACTTCCGGAGGTCAAAGGTAACGACGTATTTGAAAACATGGATCCCAAACAGTTGGATGAAGGTAGGAACTGTTTACGTTTTGTCTCTATGTAAGGTTGTATTGCCATAGTTGGTTTACGTGAATATGTTTGTAGGATGAACTCAGTTCGGTGTTCTTCTTGTTTTATCAGATTATTTTATCTTCACAGTAGAAACGCGTTGTTGCTGCTGCTAGCTTATTTGTTAGCTTCACTTCAATTTTCTTCTGTTCGTATTTTGTTTGCACAATAAAATGTTCTGTTAACAATCACATCCTCAACCTAAAGACCTAAAAACCTCCTGAAAACAACGACGTGTTGTTGATATACAGCTGTAGATGTTGTTGGTAGATCGATAGTTTAAATAAAACCACCTGATGTTTGGGACTGAAGTTATTAAAAGATATTTAATCCACTATAACAGGAAGGTTATGTTCTTATTCATACTCGGTGTTTCTGCACTCTGTTAAATCAACAACAAACATCTTTAGTGTTGATTAATCTGTTGATTATTGTGATTTTGGTCTTTAAAATGTTAAAAAATGAGTAAATATATTCACCACTGTTCCCCAAAGTCTGCAGCCTTAAAGCTCCTCTTCTGTCCATCTGATATCAGATAACAAACAGATAACAAACAGATTATAAACAGATAATAAACAGATAATAATCAGATAATAAACAGATAATAAACAGATAATAAACAGATAATAATCAGATAATAATCAGATAACAAACAGATAACAAACAGATAATAATCAGATTATAAACAGATAATAAACAGATAATAATCAGATAATAAACAGATAATAAACAGATAATAATCAGATAATAAACAGATAACAAACAGATAATAAACAGATAATAAACAGATAATAAACAGATAACAATCAGATTATAAACAGATAATAAACAGATAATAATCAGATTATAAACAGATAAACAGATAATAATCAGATAATAAACAGATAATAATCAGATAATAAACAGATAATAAACAGATAATAATCAGATAATAAACAGATAATAATCAGATAATAATCAGATAATAAACAGATAATAAACAGATAATAAACAGATAATAAACAGATAATAAACAGATAATAAACAGATAATAAACAGATAATAAACAGATAATAAACAGATAATAAACAGATAATAAACAGATAATAGACAGATAATAAACAGATAAACAGATAATAAACAGATAATAAACAGATAATAAACAGATAATAAACAGATAATAAACAGATAATAAACAGATAATAACAGATAATAAACAGATAATAAACAGATAATAAACAGATAATAAACAGATAATAAACAGATAATAAACAGATAATAAACAGATAATAAACAGATAATAAACAGATAATAAACAGATAATAAACAGATAATAAACAGATAATAAACAGATAATAAACAGATAACAAACAGATAATAAACAGATAATAGACAGATAATAAACAGATAATAAACAGATAATAAACAGATAATAAACAGATAATAAACAGATAATAGACAGATAATAAACAGATAATAAACAGATAATAGACAGATAATAAACAGATAAACAGATAATAAACAGATAATAAACAGATAATAATCAGATAATAAACAGATAATAAACAGATAATAATCAGATAATAAACAGATAATAAACAGATAATAAACAGATAATAAACAGATAATAAACAGATAATAAACAGATAATAAACAGATAATAATCAGATAATAAACAGATAATAAACAGATAATAAACAGATAATAATCAGATTATAAACAGATAATAAACAGATAATAAACAGATAATAAACAGATAATAAACAGATAATAAACAGATAATAAACAGATAATACAGATAATAGACCGATAATAACAGATGATAAAACAGATAATAAACAGATAATAAACAGATAACAAACAGATAATAAACAGATAATAGACAGATAATAAACAGATGATAAACAGATAATAGACAGATAATAGACAGATGATAAACAGATAATAAACAGATAATAAACAGATAATAAACAGATGATAAACAGATAATAAACAGATAATAAACAGATAATAGACAGATGATAAACAGATAACAAACAGATAATAAACAGATAATAGACAGATAATAAACAGATAATAAACAGATAATAGACAGATAATAGACAGATGATAAACAGATAACAAACAGATAATAAACAGATAATAGACAGATAATAAACAGATAATAAACAGATAATAGACAGATAATAAACATAATAAAGAGATAATAGACAGATAATAAACAGATGATAAACAGATAATAGACAGATAATAAACAGACATCCTTTTGTCTCCTGCATCGTTCAGAACGGATGTGAAGAGGAAACTATTGTTTTAATGAACAAAGATATAAACTATGTTCTCACTTCTTTCTGCTTCAGACATGACGAGCGACGACGGAGATATTGGATCCGTTATGGGATTCTCTGGATTCGGTTTGTACTAAATTCTTCTCTGATAAAATCAGCTGAGTTGTGACTGTCGAACATCACGTACGTCTTGTTTCTGCCTTTCAGGAAAGAAAGCGCGCACGTTTGACCTCGACGCCATCTTTGAACAGACGCGGCGAACAGCCGTCGAGAGGAATCAGCGCGTCATCGGTAGGTTGGTTCATCGAGGTGTGACGAGCCGTGTTGTCACCGTGAGTGTAATTATAAGTGTTGCGTCTTTAGAGGAGCGTCACAAGGGGAGTCAGAAGGAGGACGAAGGGCAGAGCTCCAAACCAGCCGTCCAACATCAGAGACACAAAGCTGCAGCTGCTGCTTCTCGGTAGGTTGAAACCTCAGTCGCAGTCTGAGCCGCCTGCCAGTAAAAGAACACATCTGATGTGCCGACTTAACATAAGTGTGAAGTTTATTTTGTGTGAAAACGTTTTGTCTCCTGTCCAGAGGGCAGCAGACTGACAGCAGCGGTGAAAGTGGGTCCGACTCCGAGCTCATCGGACCCCCGGTGCCTCTTCAACATGGAGCCCGGGAGGAAGATGAGGATGATGATGAGCTCGTGGGACCTCCTCTTCCACCAGGTTACACAGGCAGCACGGCTCACAGTGATGATGATGAGGATGATGATGAAGACGAAGCACAAGATGATGATGATGATGTATGTATGAAATGTCCCATTTAATACCAGTGGATGATGTCGTATTTAATTTTGGTCCTCCAGTTTTTACTTGTTCAGTGTGAAATGTTAAGCAGACGTGTTACTAACGTTAACGATGACTCTGCGCACACAGAACCTGAAGCACTAAAATAGTTCAATCAGCTGTGATTTTGCTGCCACCCTTATTGGAGGAAGCCTCCGGAAACAGGAGTTGATTCTGTGCTTGAGGTGTTTTAAATTCTCACCACTAGATGGCAGCACAAGGAAACATAATCCGGTTAGTGTAAAACAGGATGAGAATAATAACATGCAACAGACGTGTTGCCTCTTCTGTGTGGACTCTAAAACCAAAATGCCACAGATGTGAAAAACATCTTAAATTATTGACATTACTATCAGTGTGGTGAAGCATTGTTTTCTACATTAAGAGCATTTACACCATTAAGTAAAAATAAATAAACAGCTGACATCCAAACCTTTTACATATCTGTTCTGTCTCAGTAATTCTCAGCTGATAATTTATTAGTTTCATGGCCTGTAAAAATGTAACTGAGTGAAATGAAACATCATAACTACACATCTAAATAAGTCTTATTTTCTTTTATCCTTTCCTCTTATTCATCGTAATTTTCCGGCCCAGAATCCAGTGAAAAAGATTCCGGACACCCATGAGATCACTCTGCAGCACGGCACGAAGACGGTGAGGCCTTCAGTCGAAACACTCCATGGAGAAACTGATTATTGAGTATTTTATTGACATTAAGGTCACACACTCAGACTACATCAGTTATTGGATTTTCACTAAATGTTTTCCAACTTTTGTGTTGAATTTTTGCAAAATGAGCAGCTGTGCGTCTTTCACATTTAGTTTTGAATCTGGTATCCAGATCCAGCGCCGATTGCCGTTTTAAAACTCGGAACTGTAAATATTTGTCTTCTGTTTATTTTTGCTGTCAGTGGAGGCTGGATGACTGTTTCATCAAATATTTCCAGCAGCCAACCGGCCTTGTGCAGCAGGTTGCTGTTTTAAACCAGGTTTTCTTCTCCTCAGGTATCAGCTCTTGGCTTGGACCCCTCCGGAGCCCGTCTGGTGACCGGCGGTTACGACTACGATGTGCGCTTCTGGGACTTTGCCGGGATGGACCAGGCTCTGCAGGCCTTCAGGTCCCTGCAGCCCTGCGAGTGGTACGTGGAACATCCACACAGTTGCTTAACATGTGTTTGATTAGTTTCATGCAAACATCCAGAGCACTGACTGCAGTTCTGTGTGCCAAAGTGTACACACACACACACACACACACACACACACACACACACACACACACACACACACACACACACACACACACGCACACGCCCACACATTTGTTGAGCATCATTGAGCCTCATGTTAACTCTGTGACATCCTCTCTTTTCATGCAAAATGAGGCTTTGAGAAGCAGATGGTGAAGATATGTGTGTGTTTGTGTGTGTTTGTGTGTGTTTGTGTGTGTGTGTGCATGCTTGTTTATTTATTCTGTTTCATTGAAGCTATCATCAAAGATGGAATTATTTTGGGGGTTTTGGAAACCAGTGGTCTGAGCTGCAGCAGGCTTCCCCTTATTAACAAAAATGTACGCTACATTTAATGTGACTACTCTGAGATCCAGTAGCCTGTTTGGTTTGCTAACAAACTTCATGTAGAAGTCTGTGCTGTTTAGGTCAACTGTTCCTCTGACCACACACACACACACACACACACACACACACACACACACACACACACACACACACACACACACACACACACACACACACACACACACACACACACATTTGCATTTCAGTGCAAGTTTTGTTTTTTACCCGTCTGCCCCCTGCTGTGTTAATGATGTTAATGCTCTTTGATATCGACCTGAATTGCTAATCTCCCTCTGATGAGATAGTTAACTATCATTGTATTGTACGACGATGTATCTGTTTTCTTGATTATTTTAGTTACAATTCAACATTAATGTGTTTGGAAAGCCCCAAATAAACTTTTAAAGCTCTTCTTTTTAACGAGATCAATAAAAACAATCTTTATTGTTTCAAGGGAGATTTGTTTTCATAGCTTGTGCATATTCCTCACAAGCATATAGATGTAATATGTTTGTGTGATATGTTTCAAAGATCATTCTCTGTTTCACACCTCCAAAAGGCCGTCGTGCTCACTGTTTTAGTTTTTATGTTTAGTGCTCGTCGTAGATCAAAGACAAATCATGATCAGATGTTACTGAAGAATCTCCTGTTCGAAGGATTAGAGACTTCTTGTATTATATAACAGTGTTGTGATGCAGAAGACTTGTACATTCATAGAGTACAGATGGTGTGTGTGTGTGTGTGTGTGTGTGTGTGTGTGTGTGTGTGTGTGTGTGTGTGTGTGTGTGTGTGTGTGTGTGTGTGTGTGTGATCCCTCAGCCATCAGATCAAGTCTGTGCAGTACAGCATCACTGGTGATGTCCTCCTGGTGGTTTCTGGGAACGCTCAGGCCAAAGTGTTGGACCGCGATGGCTTCAATGTGATGGAGTGCCCGAAAGGAGACCAGTACATCGTGGACATGGCTAATACCAAGGTATGTCAGAGGGGTGTTCACACTTATACTTATAGTGATTCTGGTAGACAAGTTGGGTCTCCATTTGTAATTTTGTCCATTGTTTTAATTGGATTATGATTGCTGACATTTGGCAACAAACATGAGGAGGCAGATGATCCGGCAGGTTGTAAAGAAGCCAACAGCTTCAGTCTGAATCCAGAGACGTTTATTTGGAGAATACAAGTAGAAGTGAGTTCTTCAAAGGAAAACTGTGTGTGCACACAACAGCAGCAAGTTGTGTCAAGAAGTGAGTCTGTTAACTAGATGGATGTTTACACATGACAGTTTGGGAATATTCTTACTGTTCTTCTTCATTTACAGAAGATTAACACACTTCTTGAAACCTGTCTGATAGTCTAATAGCGTGTGTTTCTTTCCTAGTCCAACTGGGATGTGTTCTGAGACTTCAGCTGTTATCTTCCTGAGTAGAAGTAAAAGAATGTCGACCAAAACTATAAAACAGACGAGCCCGGCTGTAATAATGTGGATTTAATCTGGAGGATGTTGCAGACGTTTATGTTTTCATTCATGACGGCTCGTTCCAAACTCTTCTGAGGATAAACCCTGCCAACGCATAATGGTAGCAAGGTGTCTGTGGTTGTGTGATGATGATGGTCTGTGGTTGTGTGTGATGGTCTGTGGTTGTGTGATGATGATGGTCTGTGGTTGTGTGTGATGGTCTGTGGTTGTGTGTGATGATGGTCTGTGGTTGTGTGATGATGATGGTCTGTGGTTGTGTGATGATGGTCTGTGATGATGGTCTGTGGTTGTGTGTGATGGTCTGTGGTTGTGTGATGATGGTGGTCTGTGGTTGTGTGTGTGATGGTCTGTGGTTGTGTGTGATGGTCTGTGGTTGTGTGATGATGATGATGGTCTGTGGTTGTGTGATGATGGTCTGTGATGATGGTCTGTGCGACCAGCTGGAGGTGGTCTCCGGGGGAGACGAGCACCACATGCATTCAGGACTGCCGCGCTTCATTTCTTGCATGTACCTGAATCTACAAAGAGGGATCCTAATGAAGTGTCCATGTTTGGGTTTTACTGTGTTTAAGGTTGGTGGTCAGTAACCATGTGTGCCAGCTGCAGTGCATTTAGACATGGTTTATACCACCCATACCAATTACTTGAAGGCCCATTGATCGCAAGTAGTGTTTTCCTGAATGTCCTACATTCTTGTCCTGCTCGGTCCCATCTGGACTTTGGTTGAATGAAAATGTGTTTTGGCCATTAGTTGTGTCTCGTGATAATTATATACTTGCCTGTACACGGCCTCTGTTGACAGACAATGATTTCCCTCCTGTCTCCTCCCACTGTGTGCAGAGATCTGGCACACACACACACACACACACACACACACACACACACACACACACACACACACACACACACACACACACACACACACACACACACACACACACACACACACACACACACACACACAGGCTCATATGCAGTAGATGTTTTTCTTTTTAAATCTGCCTCCACTCAAATATGTGTTTGGGTCGCTGTCACTTTTCTCGGATGTTTGACCTTCAATGTGCTGCATGATGTTTTCTCATCATTCATCTGATCAAAGTGGGAAGTTTCTCTGAGGTCATCTGAAATTGTAATTAAAGATATTTTACATACAAACCGCATTTGTTACATCAATTATTACTTTTAAAACCAATTGGGAACCAGTCAGCAACATATGCAGTCGTAACGTGTAAACTTGAAGCAGGTGTTTCTTCCTTCCCGTGATGCAGCAGACATCTTCTATCCAGTCAACTGTTTGAAACAACAACAGTTGTATTTTGATGATTCTGAATGTTTCAGTGACGTGGAGATAGATGTCCTTCAAATATTAAGAGAAATCAGATCAGATACAACATTAATTCATAGCAGAGTCTTTCTATATGTCTTTGAACAAACCCGGACAGGATCTTAAATAATAGTTCAGTCAATAACATCGAGAAAAATAGTGACAAATCTTTAATTTTAATATGCCAGTGTCCTAAAATCATTTTGTCTGATTGACTCTACAAATTCAAAGACTGAAAAACAGAGAAGATGATCAGAGAAGCTGAAAGCAGAGAATATTTGGCAGCTTGGTAGTCAAAACAGTTCCTCACCCAGATCCAGTTTTCAGCATTGATCAACTAATCCTTCCAGCATCCAAACTTAAAGCTACCAATGCAGATTCCTGTGGAGCCTCAACTAGAAGCATTTCCAATAATAAGAAACCGTCTGGTCCCCAGTTCATCGTGGATCCTGTCTGTTTGTCATTATGAAGATCGGTCTGTTTCCTTTCAGTCGTTGGCAATTTGTTGTCCTAAACTGTTGAGGAAGATGAATTGGATTTAGGAAGAGAAGCGTCTCTTTCACTCTAATTATGAAGCTCCTGTGACGGATGGTTGTTCATTGTGATGTTGTTGCACAGAGCTGGGAAGCCCTTCACAGCCCATTAGTTCTTTAACCTCATCATATAGTCTGTGTGGATTTCACCATCAAATTTAACAACGTAGTAATTTGTAATTCTTTTCAGTCATAAAACAGCAAGTCAGCTCCACTTAATGAATTATTAAAGTGGTGTGTTCTCAGTATTTGACGGTGACCAGGTAGGTCCTCTTCCTGATCCACACATACCAAAGTCATTTGGTCAACTCGTGCTCATGCACAGCTCTGCTTTGCTCAGCGTCCTGTCAAACAGCGGTATGTCATGTCTGAAGCCTTCCTGCAGCACGCTGCAATGTTCCTCTGTGACCTGGCGGTCGGGGGGGCCTCGCTGCCTCCGTCCCGCTTTGAAGTCATTTGTTGTCAGTAATTCTCCACCGAACTCCTCCAGCAGAGGAAATGGCTTAAAGTTCCTCTGCTAGCAGCTCACTGTTTGAAGCTGTGACACAGCCGGCTGCACGGCCAGAGTTCACCGGCTCGGTTGGAAGGCCAAACGTCAGTGGTACTATATGATCCAATTAGGGTTCCTTTCCTCCAAAGAGAGCTCGATACGGTGCGTTTAGATGAGGCCAAATAACTGGATGAAGGCCTCAGATTTTCCATCCAACTCACCACAGCTCTGAAATGCACCATCACAAAAATATAATGGCGCCCTTAAATTAATTAACCAATGAGCTTTTGCATCTTGTGGCGTGAGACAGAATGAAGAACAGCAGCTGTCTTTGTGCATTTTTGCAAAATTTGCATATATGAATTTACTTTCATTGGTTCCTTCTGGCAACTTTTACTCTTCTTAAGTTTCCAGCTGCTCTTTCTGCTATGACGCTGGCAGATTGTCATTAAATAGCAAATGAGTTTGAAATCAATTGTAGGACAGATGTCAGCTCTGGATGTCCATGTTGCAGACTGGATCCATATTAACAAGGTGATCATGTGGGGAACCTTAAAGTGACTGGAAGCTCTGGTCAGCAGGTATTTAATGCTTCTCACAAGTGTTGGTTCATTTTCTGTTGGCGTTGTTTTCAGGGCCACACAGCTATGCTGAATTGCGGCTGCTGGCATCCCAAGATTAAAGAAGAGTTCATGACCTGCTCCAACGATGGGTGAGTTATGAATGAGTTTTGGAAGCTGTGAATAGAAGCTATCACTTCCTCTGTCTTTTTGTGCTTCAATATGGTTCATAAACCTAAACGATAATTGTGTAGCAGATTCTTTCATGTGGAGGAAAAGTTATGAGGCTGTAGACGTATCATTTTGTGGGTTATCAACTACAATAATCATAAAGAAAGTCCATAAACAAACTGAACAGTATGTGATGGGTGAGCTGTGCTTTTAAATAGTTATCTGAAATAGTTACCTTGTCCTGTCTCATTTTCATAACAGAGCCAGCTGGTTCCAGCTTTAAAGTTAAAGTTTAAAGAGCCTCCGACCACCAGATGAATCTTTGTGTTTGACAGCATACAGAGTTTTTACATCTATCTGGTGAGACATTCCCACGCTGGCCGAATGCAAACTGTGTAAATGACAGTGACATCAATCAAAACATTTGTCATCAAAGCAAGTTTTTTCAGGCGTTGCATATTTAACAATAACATGTACAGACCCACCTCTTATTAATGTAATATTGTGATTACTTCTCCAACAGTCAGCGCCCTCCTTACAGCCGTACATGTCTGAGGCAGTGCTGTCATTGAACACTTTTCTTTGCTCTCATCTCCTTTGCCACCAGCAGGGAGTCCTCTAGTCCAGACTATGCTGCTGAAAACAGTAGCCTGACCTCATAGCTGTGCATGGACACAGGGCACATCTATACTGCATGTTGTCCAAATGCAGCCCTTCGTTTGTGTGCAGTGCTTTGGACCCGTTCAACTGCAGGAGAGGATAAGATGTCATGCACTTATTTGTAATCTTTGTTTCAGACAGCGGAGGTTTAGTAGGCTGCTGCCTCCTTAAAAACAGCACAAGACGTGTCTGGCTGCGGAAGCTGTAACTTTCTGCCCTGTGTAAAGGTGTGCAGGGATATTCGTGAGTGAGCGTGTGTGATTGAGCTGCACCACAGTGATGAGTCTAAGTGAGTGTGACAGGCAGCAGTGCAGAAACCCAGAGCTATCATCATTAAGTGGAAACAAGGGCCTGGCTTTGTGGGCAGGCCTCGGCCCAGTGTTTACCAGTGTTACTGCTCTCCCAGATGTGGAGGTTGGTTTATTTAGCTCTTATTGAGGCTCTGGAAATCCTCCCCTGGCACGTTAGCACTGGGTGTTGCCCCGAGCCAGCACACAGGAGAGCAGCGCACAGGGAGCCATTCAGTGGAGAGCAGCTGCATGGGAGGAAGGTTCACAGCAGCAGAACCGGGTCAGCACCGCAACCTGGGTCACCGAGGTGGAAAGAGAGGCAGCCTCACTGATTCACAGGTGGAAGAGGTTGTCCATTTAACCCTTGTTAAATTTACCATATTGCACTTTTACTTCATCATGTTAGTTAATGTCCAAACCCTCAAACCTGCCACTTCAACCAAAAGTCCCTTTTATTGCTTCTGGGCACACGGTGCAACTGAAGCTTTAAACAGGTGTCGAATTGTAGTTGCTTACAAGTAGAATTCCCATCTTGTTCACAATATAAACCAGAGGACAGTTTAACAGATCCTCCAGCGCCAACTGCTTGTTGTCAGGCAGTTTTAAAACATTTGTCAAGTCAGTTATTTTGTAAAATTACATCTTTCGAGATTTTTTTTTTTGCACATATACATGATTGTTTTCTTTCCATCCTTAAAGCATTTTTTAAACACTTTTATATATATAAAAAAAATGCTCAAGGTTTGAGTGAATTTTTGATTTAACTGAATAAATTAATCTGACAGAAATGTTTCTGAACACACTGACGGACTCAATAAACAGTCTAAATACAATGAGTTGCTCTTCGCTCTACAGTAGACATTATAACTAAGATATGCAGTATGTGTTCGGGAGAGTTTGCTTGATTGACTGTCAACCCGCCACAGCTGTGAACTTTCCCTGTTTTTACCACATTTACATTATCTAGCTTTTGTAATTGCTAAAATACCAACGAATGTGAAATCCTGCTGTGACATCATAGACAGCATGTCCAGGATCTTTCTGTCAATGGATGCCAAAGTGTCTCTCTTTCTCATAACTAATACATGAACTTGAGGGAAAAACAGAAATCTGTCTATTGTACAAAGCGTATCTGCATTAATGCAGATTTCTCTGCAGCTGCCACGAAGGCGGGAAACAGAACTGTGCCACCGCTGTACCATAACTGGTGGACCTTTGGGAGTCCGGATGTAACACAGAAACCTTATGGACAGCCGGGCTTTTCAGTCCACGTGGATTATTGAGGCTCCAGTTGATATAGACGGACCATCAAAGGATGTTTCCTCCTTTCTCTGCCTCCACCTCGTGATGTTTGCTGCTTCATCCTTTGAATGAGTGAGGATTCTGCCGAGAGGCCGGGCTGTAGTCTGGAGAATGGACCAGCAGTCGGCCTGTGGTACCAGTGGGTGTCTTCCTACTGGCTCTGTCTGCTTCAACACTAGACCAACATCTAGGCTTGTCCAGGTCTTCCTGCCTAGTTAGAAAGCCTTTGTTGTGTTTATTTGAATAGCTTATTAAGGATGATCAGTGGACCGCCCAGCTTCTTAATTAAAGATCCCCTGCAGTTGTGTGGAATCTCATTCATGAGAGCTGCCTCCCGGCTCCTTCAATGATTTCATTAACACAGACTTTTTTTTCCTTGAGAGGAAGTGGATGAGCGGGAAGCACCGATGAAGCCATTGTAAGAATGCAGCAGCAGGGTGGTTGTGATTGTTCATGCAAACTGAGGACTGAATGGAGCTCCAGCAGAACTGTGCGACTCCAGCCGGTTATTAAAAGCACTTCTGGTCAGATGGCTGTGAATCTATCAACATTTCACATTTTTCTCTCCTTCTGTTTGAGAGTTTTCAATTGTAAAATGGCACAATGTTTTCCAACAATATTCCTGTTTGATCCAAGAGCGCCAAATGCCTATTAAGCATTGAGCCACTTAAACTAAGTCTAACTAAGTCTTTGCTGAAAGACTGAACACCTGTTTGAAACCCACAGATTTATTTCCCAGAAAGTGAAGGCAGTGTGCGCTGGTTCTGCTCCCGGTGGAAGGATTTCTTTGGCAGGACTCAACTTGAAGTAAACTAAAAATATGGATGGGACTTTTTGTCAGTGGTGTGATTTCAGCGCTGCAGCTTTTTTTTAATGAACAAAACCGGAAACCAAAAGTGGCTCAAAAACCTCCAATAATTTTGGTTAAAAGTTAACAAGCCATTCTACTTCAAGTACTGAGACCATAAGACTGTGAAAAGATTGTCTGTAAGGACGAGATATAGCTGCTTCTTGGTTTTATCGTGCCCCTGAGAACCATCAGAAATTCATGTTATGTGCTTTTGTGCGACTGAAATTTCAGCCAGCGGAGCAGATGATAGGACAAACGGCGACTTTCTAATTGGGCCCACATGTTACTTCTGTGGAGTGTTGAGGCACACTCGAGCATGTGTGCACACACATACACACAATCTGAGGAATGTTTTCCAGGAGGTTGAAATGCCAGGGATTCCCTTCGTGCTGGCTTGCTGCAGGGCTGCAGCTGGACCTGGAGACCCAGCGGACAACATGGCACGTCCTCTTACTGCTGAGGAACAAACAGTTTGTCTGGATCATGTGCGCAAACCAAACGCATGATTTGATATGCGTCATTTTGAAGAATTATCTTTGGAGAGCGTCCACAAATATGAAGTCACACAAAAGCAGATTTCTGATTTGTTTTGTGTCTAAACCGATGAAATTAATACGGCAGCCACGATTGTGACATTTAGAGTTGATTATAAATTGTCACAGAAATAATTGCAATTAACAAAATAACTATATATTTCTATTCATTATAAGCCACGATAGTAGTTTAAGCCTAATCATAGTTTATTGATACTCATCCACCTCATGGAAAACAGCCAACGATTGTGGGTGAATCAAGCGATGACATCATATTTGTTCCACCCCTCGTAATCATTTGTAGCATGCTGATCTTGGAGATCTGTTTTTCAGTGTTATCAGCCAAATGCTTGGCGATAGCTTACTTTGGATTCTTGATGAAAACGAGCATTTATGTTATTAAGTGAGATCTGCGTGACGAAGGAGGGATGACGAGCGACGACAGACACCATGAGGTGTGTGAGCATGTTGGGGCGCTTCACACGGTCAGACGCATCAGGTTCATCCACAGTCCAGCGCGTCTCCGACTGTTTCCCATCTTTACACTGCAAGTGTTCCATATCCTGCCCAAGAATGCACATACCTTAACTTAAAGCAGTGCATTTATCCTTCTTGTTCAATTTACAGTCATGGCTGAGTTTGTGACTGACAGTAACCTCTAGTTCTTTTGTGAATGTGAATGCAGAGTTGGTTTCCTTTCTTATTGAACTGCACATCTTTATGGCTGGAAAGCATCTTATCACACGATTGCTTGATTAAATCTGAAAAGCTTTTTTGAGTCTAACTCAAAGGATTCAGGACAGATTTTTTTCATTTTGTCCGTGTGGTGTCCTACCTGCTCTCCTACAGGCCATTTCTGGTTGGATTTCTTGCTTGTAGCTTCTGTAATAATGTAAAACTGTGAGTCAGCTTCTCACTTGTGTACTTCCGACAGTGTTTCTCCTTTGGCTTACTTGCTTGAGTGCAGTTGTGTGCGCTGCCTCCCAAATCCCTCTGTTATTTCCCCACTTTATCTTCTTCAGCTGTGATGGAAGATGGAGGGTCTTCCCTCCTAATCCTCCTTTCTCATAACAGAGCCCCAGTTAGTCAGTCAACCGGCCATCAGGCAGCACAGCTATCGCTGGAATTTGACCAGTAAACAACTCTATACGAGACGCACGCCTTTCTTTTCCGTCTCTCGTCCTTATCTCGTCATCTGAGAAGGCGATCCCAGCGAGCATCACCCCCACTATAACCTGACAGACAGATACAATCTGGGCCGGGCGAGTTGTCACCCCTCAGTTGATGTGTGAACGACTGCGCTGCCTCATGAAGTGCTCATGCATGACTGAGGTTGTATAGTTCTCGTTTTATCACATTCACCTTTCTGTCTCTGGAGCGTCGGTTCAGGAACAGGAGGCTGCTGATTGAAGGGAAAACCGTGTTTTGAGAAACACAACAAAGAGACCTTTCGATAAATAGCATTCCATGTTTTGTGTGCTACGTTAAAGGTTATGTTGTCTTTATTGGCCTGACAGACGCCTGCAGTCCTCTGTAAATAAAATAGAGGCTGTATGAGGCAGCAGGTGGACCGATTCCTCATCGAGTCCACGGCGTTCACTCCTCCTTCACTCTCGCATGTATACCTGCTCGTCTAAACACTTACTGTATAATGCAGAAGCCTTCAAATTGCACTTTTCTTTTATATACGTGGCTTTTGCACTTATTTCCTAGCAGGAGAAGTTTTTAATTTATGACCAGCTTTGTGTTATGTAGGTTTAAACACAACTATGCATCAAACAGAGTTTTATTTGACCCTCGCCAGTCTTTACTCAAACCATATGTCTTCAGCTGGCATTTGTATCACATTGTTAGACTTATCCAAACACTGCTGAGTGTGTATCTGTGGAGGAATCCTTGCCTGGCTGTTAGTAGCAGCGCTGCCTGTGTGTTTATACTCCTCAGCTGACCCCCTGACCCAAAGGTCACGACCCCACTAAAGCAAGCAGGAGGTCACAGACACATTTGGATGTACTCTGTCTGACATGAGTGTTGGTGTCAGTGCGTGAGTCTTTTTCAGTTCATAAACATATCCAGGCTAAATACACACGAATACGTTTTTGTTTTCAAATGCACAAGTTTCGCTGCCTTCGTGAGGAAATGTCATCAGTGTCCTTTCGCCGATGTAGCTTTTAGCACGCAGACTCTTGGCAGCACTCTTAGCTGGATAAACTCAGCTCAGGTAAATCTCACATTAGAGCGCTTTATTTCACTCTATTCAAACTTGGCTGCAGAGGCTTTGCTGTGTGCCCAGCTAGCACCGAGCAAGAGACACAGAAATACCTGCGTTACACTCTCCCCTCTAAACTAAAGATGTATAACATAATGTACTTTTATTGTTGTTAAAGTGGATTTCATGAAATTGGTTTTAAAAAGACAATTGACTTTGAAAAATATTTGAAAGATACCCAGACGCAGGAAACGATGCTGAGCTAGTTGACTTAAAACTATGAGCTGTATCTACAAATGTAAACTAGGTTTAAATTCTGGTTAGGACGGAAGAAGTTGTCATGGCAACAGGGTCAAGGGTGAAATGTTCCACCTTGTTTTAATCTGATTCGGAGGAAGCATGCTTGCTCTTTGGACTTTTAAGCCCTAAGAGGCAGAATAACATAATTATCAACCCCCAATTTTAACAGATAATTGAGTCAAATAACAGAAACACAAATTAAGATTTATACATGTTGGTTTTGTTGTTGTTTTATTCTATGAATGAACGAAGACTTGGATATACTAAGTTTTGCGTAGTTTAAGTGTAAATTCAGTTTAATGTGTTCAATATTTGACATATAAACCTGCAACCATGAGGAAGGTTCTTGTTGAACTTACTTTTTATGACGTTTGGGAATAAAATCCGTCATTAGTACATTATGAAAGGTATGCATTTAAACCCCGCCTCCTCCGGGCTCCAGGTTGTGTAATGTGTTCAACAGATGGAGGAAAGAGAATCAGGATTTCATGGAAGCTTCAGACGGACCTGTCAGACTGATCTACTGTTCTGCTGTTTCACCCTGAGCTGCCTCACCTCACCTCCATGAGATTCACCAGGGCTCATTGTGTCTCTGGCATTCTGATTTATAATAGCAGTCGTTGCTGTTAATGATCAAATATGTTTTGAGGTACAGATATTTAATGATTGACAGTTGGGTGAGGATAAATGAAGTTCTCTTGTCTGTCTGCAGCACTGTGCGAACATGGGACCTGAAGTCGGAGAAGAAGCACAAGTCTGTGTTCAAACCTCGTTCCCTCCAGGGGAAGAAGGTCACGCCCACATGCTGCACCTACAGCCGCGATGGAAAGCTCATTGCAGCAGGCTGCCAAGATGGTACCATTCAAATCTGGGACAGAAACCTCAGCGTGAGTCTCAACACACACACACACACACACACACACACACACACACACACACACACACACACACACACACACACACACACACACACACACACACACACACACACACACACACACACACACACACACACACACACACACACACACACACACCACGATGTGCAGTGCGTTGTAAACATAGGATGTCTGCTTCGTTATGGCCGAGCCGTGAGACTCATGATCAGGGTCACCCGGTCACAGGCCAGAGAGGTCAGAGGTCGGCAACTCGCTAACACTGAAGAATTCCAAATGCTTGTTCAAACCTCGGAATATCTGGGAATATTATTAAAGGAGAAGTGTGTAGGATTTAGTGGCATCTAGTGTTCAGGCTGCAGACTGCAACCAGCTGAATACCCCCTGCTGGTGTTTTAGTTCACCAGGATTTATTAAATATCTCGATTGCAGCTGACGAGAGTTTTTTAGGTGTTTAGTTATAATCTAAGTTCTTCCTCTTATTGAGGGGCAGAAGACTGTAAGATAAGGAAACAACTAGGTGATTACAATTGATCCTGGTTAGAGACAAACAAACAAAGCCATTAGGAGACATCCATCCCATAATCCTTGAGATGCTTCCTTCTGGACCACGATGGTTGCCATCGCTACGGCCACGTTGCTAGCATGGCTCAAAATAGCTGGTTATGTAAGCGAATGAACTGACGTGTGATGATTGAGTTGAGTTACGTGGAAGCTGCTGGGAGGCCCAATCACAATTTCCTTCATTTTCCACTATTAGTTAATTAGACAATTAAGTGATCAAAGTGTACATTCCTCTCATCAAGCTTCACATTGTTGATGTAATAGTTGATTTTGGCTCCCGGGAAGCACTGAACTCACTTAGATGCCTGTTTTCACTGGAGTAATTTGATAAATAATCACTGTTGATGAAATGACTTCCATTCAGGGCTGAAGAAAGCGCCTCCTCCATCCTCCATCGAGGAGATCTTCTGCTCCACTCGTGTTCTTTCCTCTGATAGTTACTCTGTTAGCTTCCTGTCCATCAGACACAAAGAAGACTTGTACGTCTACCGCTCCAGGGTTCAGTGTAACGATGACGTATCGGAGGTCTCAGTGCAGTTTGGCCTCGTGTTACATTTCCAACTCGCTCCTTTGCAAACATGTTTTCACAAGTTGCTTTTCCACCAGTGTGAGAAATCCTCGCTCACCTGAGAGTCCTGCAGCACTATAAACCTAAAGCGCTATAAGAGATGCAACATAACATTGATGGACACACGTTTCTATCCAGGACGCCCAGTTTCAGGACAATTTGTTTGGAACAGTTGGAACAATCATGAGACTGTTTTCATTAGTTAACTGGACAATAGCAGGTTATTTTTCTTCACATTTCCACTATGATTGCTTTGTTTGGTTCCGCTTCGTATCCTTTCCTCTGTCCACCCCTCCTGTACATGTGGACGAGGTTGAGTGCTTCTGGTATTTCATCTGAGAATAGAGATAGTGACAATGAAGCTGTAGTTAGTGAGTTGGAACAGCTTGATTGGACAGAAGAGCTTATCCGGATTAGTCAAATGGGAAATAGGCTACATGCTAATTACTCCAACTTCATAACCAAAGGGCTCAAAACAATTCAGTTTCCCTGTGAATGCTTTGCTGTTGTAAGTGTCTTCATGAATGTGGTGTAGACTCCCACCTCCTCTCCAGTCACCCATCATCCCGCCGCTGGGCCGCTCATAGCGGCATGCTTCTCGCGATTGGGTTAAAGCACTCAACATTTATTACCCCTCCTTGTCCAAGCTAAATATTTACCCTGCGTCCCGTAGCAGCTTACAATAGTCCTGTCTGTTTCCTGACCACTGGAGCCTGTCCTGTCTGAACGGCTCAAGAATTCAGCCGGTGGCCTCTGCCCTCAGCAGCGACCTGTGCTGCTGACTCCGATTCAGCCACAAGCCTAAAAAAGGAGCTGACCTCCTGATGCTTATGTTGCTGCTCCCTCCTCCTCCCAAATGAGGCCTATCTCCTGTTGTATTATTACTCATGGCCAGAATATGCAGGCAGATTCCATCATGATCAATCACGTACATGACCTTGATCTATCGCTCAGGCTGAAGAGGAGCTATTGAAGATGACACATCGTGTTCCTGAACCCTGACTTGAGTTGATTGATCCCATGATGGGAGTCAAGTAGGTCTCTTTTAGTGGACTGCCGCAGAGAGTGATTGCATGTTCATTCTCTGACCAGAGCGATCGGTGCCAGAATGACAAGACTGCATTTAAATGGTTGCCAGGTAATGTGCGCTCTGATACTTGGTGCATTCAGGGTGCAGGTCTTTGTTCCAAAGCATTACCCCAGAGACCCGAGGAATGCCATGATGTCATTGGTGAACTTACATGTTTCCAGACTTCAGAGGAGGTGGTTTTGATAAACTACAGTGCAGTGTTATCATCACATGACATGGCAAACTTTCTCTTGTTTTCTGTGTAATGGCTTGATCACAGCCATCAAACCTCAATCAAAAGAAAAGTCTGATATTTCTATAGACTGTATATACAAATTGATGTTTTCTCCGGGTCTGAAAAGTGGAGCCTGTGCAGAAGTGCCCTAAAGTGCAGTACCATTGTGGGCCACTAAGGCGGCTCCTAAAAACCTGTAGTTCCAATAGACTCCCATTCAAAACACGTCAACTCCTCTCATGCAAAGTCGTTCTGATGCCGTGAACTAAACCCACTCTGATCAGTGTTCTGGTGCTCTGTCTGAAAATAATGACTTAATTGATTAGATATTAGGCCTCAAAGAAGGGTATGTTTGGGAGCATGCCTGGTTTGATTGACAGGCCTGGGGTGCAGTCAGGTTTCTAGTACAGGAGGGTGGATGTAGTGTCCTTGTGTTCTCGGTCCGATCCACCCCAACTCGTCCAAATATGGTCACTTCTGGTTCCAAAACAACAAGATGGCGACAACCAAAATGCCGAACTGGAGTCTTCGGAGCAGCAGTTCACAAACCGACGGGTGGGTTGCCTCCCAGATATTTCCCACACATGGCAATCAAAAACTGCTCAAATGCCGGCCGTGCAAGAAACGACCTGCCACACTTTAAACTTCAGCTGTGGAACAACAACGATCGAGCAGTGTTACGAGGATTCAGAGCCAGAAAGTCCTTTCTTTACTTTGGGTCTGTTCTGATTCTTGTTTTCATCACATCTTGTTCCTGATACCAAACTCTGCTTTATTCTAGTCACACGTGACGTACAGTAGACTTCAGTAAAGTAAACATTTCGGCTAGTTCCTCATTGAAAGGGTTTTTCTCTTGTTTTTTTTATATCTTTTTAGATAGCTGTCATCAGTTTCAGACACGTTTGATAATTTCTCTGCCAGGTGATTTTAAAATTAGATTTTAATGGGAAGAAAACCTTCTTAAAGTGTTCTACATTATTAAGCGAGTCACAGTTCTCATGCAGTACAAGGAGGAAGAAAGATCTTTCTGCAGATTGAAACGTGTGGGATCCTCGTCATGAAGCTGTCCTCCTGTAAGCATCTGAAAAACAATCCAAAGAGTCCACCAGCTATCCAGACTCAGCCTGTCCATAAACATTCACACCGTATCTCAGTCCCTCCATTGTGACCGGTCCATTGTTTCTGTCGTTGCCACACAGTCTGATTATCCCTCCCTTCAACCCTACCTGCATGCTGGGGTCACTAAGTCCCTTTGAAGAGGTGTTTTTGAGCTGCTTTCCCTGCTGTTCCCACGTTTTAACCTTTAACAGGACTTGGAAACGACATGTTTGACCAAACAGTCCTGCCGTGTACGGACTCTAACTGAGACATAGAGGAATACAGTTACTGTAATATAGCTCACTTTTGGATTATGTGGACGCTCACTGCGGTGTGATTCTCTAACACACACCGCCTCACCATTACCACTTGTTGATTTCCATGAAAGATCAGAGCAGCTGTTCACGACTGTGGTTTGGCCACTCGATCTGCAGACGACTACAGAGGTCAGAGTGAGATGTTAAACCGGCTGCTCACTGGGCATCGCTAAGTCCTTTAGGTGTGCAGCTTCTAAAAAGTGTGGAAGAAGCCGAGATGTAGATTCTTGCAGTTTTTATATAATCCTACTCGGATAGCGTGATTTGGAGCAGTTGGCGCGGTGGTGGATTGTTATCAGAGGCTGCTGACAATAAAACCCAGTGCTGTGTTCCTTCAACTCCTTATCAACTCCTGCTGCTGACTTTGTGTAAATGTGGTTCATGACTGTGTGTGTGCATTTATGCATGCATGTCTGAAATCTTACGTTGCTAACAAGCCTTATACACGGTTTAAAAAATACTCACATTAGCCTGAATAAAATCTTGAGAATTTAGTTAGGTGTCTGTTAGCCGGAGAGAAGACGGCAGCTCAGAGGATGTCACCAGGCGTCAAACAGCGTAGGAGAATCCGGTTTCACAAGCCGGCTGTGTAGATTACCACAGGAAGCAAACACCATGGCATCTTCCAACGCCAGCCAACATCAGGATAGAACATAAACACTCAAGCTTTCACAACAGCAGTATATGATCTAGAAATAGCTGCAGTGCGTCTGAAAAAGCTTCGTATTAAAGGTGCTATTAAATATTTCTTATTTTCTGCCTTGAATTTACATGATGTTTCTTTTTCTCTGTTTTTATCTTCGCTATCTGCTCCACAGTCAGACAAGGTTAGTTCTTTCCTCATTCCAGTAATTTGTCTGTTAGGATGAGACAATATTTTTTGAATAAACAAAAGGACATGCTGAAAATGATTTTCAGTTCATAGAAAACAGACACAGAAGACAGTATAACATAACAAAACAACATGAAGGGGGTCAAAAACACAGCATGTGCGAGAAGCAGATGGTGTTAATCTTGGAAAGAAAGACGTCAGATAAAAAAAAAAAAAAAGGAAAAAAAACTACTTTTTGTAAAGTGATTAATCACCGGTCGAACGAGAGCTCGTAACTTTCCTTATTAGTGGATGTGACGAAAACGTGTGGCCGCAGTGGAAAAACATGCGTTTTGAGGTCGTGGAACAGACTGATGGAGAAAAAAACCCACATCTGGGCAGTTTTCTTGGTGTTATGGCAAATGTGGTCACTTTCTCCCTCCAGTGTATTTATTGTGTAATATTTACATGTTTGGTGGCATAAAATCAACACGTCACACACGCTGTTATTTTCCTACAAACCTTAGAGAGCAGCCTGGAATATCTGATCTTCTGGCTCAGATTTATGAGCTTCAGCAACATCACAAGACAAGATAATTACAAGACAATTGATCATCTTCAAACCCTCCGGTTCATAGTCTGCTGACCCCACCCAGCCGTTGGTCCCGACCAGACCTTGATATGGATAAACTGTGGATACACTCCTCCGTTGGCACTGCAAAGCACAGCAGGGTTGAAATGAGGCCCTGAGGGGCGACACACATTCTCCTTTAGTAAGCATGAGACAGCCTGCTGTATTAGCAAATGTACTTTCTGTATTAAATTGACCTCTTGACTTTTAGTTTTCCACCAAGTCAATTTTAGTGCAGCAAGTAAAAGAATAGGCAGATATTCAAAGATAACAAACGAGAAGAATAGAATTGAGTCAAATGTAATTTCTAAGTAAAATGATGATGAGGAGCAGAACATTATCCCCGGGGAGACGACACAGACTAAATAGCTGGAGCCTGAAGAAGTGTAATCCGTGTTATCTACAGTCCAAGGTAACAGTCTTATCTGTCTCGTGCAAGTTAATAACTTCCCTCCACTTGCTTTGGAAGTGAAGTATGGCCTCGTTTCCTTCCGTTATCGTGAGAGCCCATCACTCATTCACCTCACGCTCCACTCTCTCCTGCAATTTTATTTTCCTGCGCTTTTCTCTATATTTCTCTATCTTATCTGTCTTCCACACTCTGTGCTCACTTCAAATTCCTTATCCACTTTTTTCTGGTCAAAAGCCTGCATTGCTGCAATTCTCTTTTCACTGATTTATTTGCATTCCGTTGAGAATTAATGAAAATGTAGCTGTATAAACCAAGGTTATGTTTGTTTGAGTGTTAGCAAGCCTTTACTTCCCAGACTATTGCTTCACCGGCCGTCTAGTAATGATCGATCTCTGTTATCTGGCTGCGCTCTGCCCAGGTTAAAAACGAAGGCACTGGGAAGTGAATGTGGGAGGGAAGGGAAGGCGAGGCATCGAGGCATGTCGGACTGAAACAGTTATTCAGTTGACTGAAAAAAATTAAGCACTCGCAATGTTAATAAGCAATTATTGCTTGAAGGAATTTAGCAAGTAAAAATAACAAATATTTTCAGTTTTCAGCTTCTCAAATATAAGAATCATCTTTTCCTCCTACGTATGTCATCGTGCATCAAATATATTTGGGGTTGAAACGGGTCGTTTCAAGAGGTCACCAAGGTTCACTCTTGGAAATTGTGTTAAACGTACATGTTGAATAGCTGTTTGAATCTCGAGCTCTGCTTTTCCCAGATGAACTACAGAGATGAGATAACATTCACTCTGACTGACTTTTCTCACCTCTGTACAACGACCTCAAATGAAATGTCATGTAGCCGACTTGGTTTTCAGCGATGCATACTGGTCATCAGCCACGTGGAGGAAGATCACATTCTCGTCCTGTACATAGCGACATGTGGTTACGGGCAGAGTTATACACATGATTTGGTGAAAAGGTTGCCTCATTAAACAGTTGGGAGGTTTTTATATTTAATGTGTGAACTACTTTTTTTTTTTTTTTTCCCATTGAAGCTGCTAATATCAACTACGACTGAATGCATACCAGCTCTGCTTTAGAAGGACATCCACCCTTATTTAGGGCTGCAACTACGGATTATTTTCTCGATCACAGAGTCCCTGTTTGGTCTTTAAGTTGCTGATGAACAACGGCCAAAACATGTTCTTAAAGTCCAAGGTGACATTTACGAATTTCTTAACATGTCTCACAAACAGTCTGAAAACCAAAAGATAATTCAGTTCACACGGGACAAAAGAAGGTAGCCTCACATTTGAGTAGCTGTGACTACAGACAGCTGAAAAATGGATTCATCTATTATTAAGACAGTAATAGTTCATCAGATAACTCTGTATTTTGCCAGATTTGACAAAGCTTGTTGAAAAAGCTCCACATAAGGCATTATAGGGCATCTGTGGCCCAGATGGTCGAGCTGGAGTCCACTGATTGCAGGGTTGCCGGTTCAATCGCAAGCTGTGTTGCTCCCTACGGCAGACGAGCACTTTGCATGGGAGACAACAATTGTAAAGCTCTTCGAGGTAAAACAGCAGTAATCAACTACAGACCATTTACCATTTACATTCTCCAGAGGCTGTGTAAAAGAGTGCCTCTCTAACTGTTTTAGGAAGAAGAGTGTGTTATTTATTGACTTTATTTCAAAATAAAACTCTGAGAAGCACTGCTGTCTGTCATGCTGTTGCTTTACAATCCTGGTGGTCATGGATAGTTGTTGTCACTGGCAGACACACAGCAAGCGTTTAAGGATGGCTAATAACACCCACGAACCAAACGGGTGGTGTTCGCCTGGGCTGCAGTCGGAGGTGCATCTGTTGAGCGTTATTGGCTGTTAAAGTGTAGGAATATTATAATAATATTATAATACTGTTTCAGGTAGGAAAAATCTGAATACCCTGTATGAGACGGGAACCTTAAAGCTTGCCAATGTAAATGTCTGTGGTCTGCAGTCTGGTTAAATAATGCGGTGAGTACGGTGTGTTAAGTTGTTGATATTTCATAAGTTGTTCAGAGTACGGTGTTCATGGTGGAAATGGAAACCGTGTGTTGTTTTGAAGACGCAGAGAATGAAAAGGTCTTTTTGTTTCTGCCGTGACAGACTGAGATGTCATCTAGTGAACGCAAAGCGTTGTCAGTTTCACAGAGTAGTACATCAAGAGATTATAAGAACTCTTCAATATTGATGATCGGCGGTGGCTGAGGCGCCGTGTTTATGAGAGCGCTCTTTATTCATTTGGTTCTGTGATTAATGATCAATTTCATCCAGTTTGATGAATATTGACAGTGTAGTGATAAATAAACTTTACTCTGTATTTGCTCTGTTTTTGTCACTTGCAGAAAAACACACACAGGAGTGAATTTCTGCTGTCATGATCTTTGTGTTTGACTGTCACGGTCACACACATTTACATGGACGTGTCTCTAAAACTGCAGTCGTTACACGTCATTAATGAACCATGACACTTTAACAGATCCTGTCAAATTCAATGTGTTCAATGTCCTGTTTTTTTTTTTTGTGTCTCCTTCCAGGTTCACACAAAGTTCCACTGTCGGCAAGCCCACACTCCAGGATCAGACACCTCCTGCCTCTCCTTCTCTTACGATGGCACGACACTGGCTTCACGTGGCGGTAAGAAAAAGACTTCGCCTTTCGTAGCAAAGCCCACAGCAGCGATGGCTCATGTTGCATTCATCAGCAGCCAGCTCAGATCCTTCTACTTGATTATCCATCCAAAGCGATGGGCTTAAAGTAGAGAAGTAGCTGCTTTCTTCCAGAGTGTGCAAATAAACAGACGCCACGTCCAACAAAACATACAAGACTCACACGAGACGCATACACTAAAACATCGGAGTGTCTTCTTGGTATGTAATCGAGTCAAGAGGTTTCTAACACAAAGACAAACAGAACTGACTCTGTGTAAGAGCCCTCAACTTCAAATAATTCTGTAATGTAAATCAAAAGTAAGTCTTGCAGCCTTTTGCTGTCTGGTCAGGAAAAGGAAAAGGTGGTCCGCTATAGTAAAGTAAATAACCTCCAAGAAAGTAAATCTCTCCGCTCACAGTCTGCCTGTTGTCTCCAACTCTTCTTCTAGGTGATGACACTCTGAAGATTTGGGATATACGCAGCTTCAGGAAGCCTCTGAACGTGGCTACTGGACTGACCAACTACTTCTCCATGTGAGACCTTTCAGCTGTCATCTTAACTACAGGCAGGTTGTTATGAGTTGATTCTGAACTGATGTTATGTGTAATTTTCCTTGTTAGGACCGACTGCTGTTTCAGCCCAGATGACAAGCTTGTTGTAACGGGGACCTCGGTGAAGAAAAACGAGGGAAACGGGAAGCTGGTTTTCTTCGACCGAGCCTCCTTCCAGAAGGTCTATGAAATAGAAGTCACCAACGCAGTAAGTTCTGCCTCAACCACCCCAAACGCTCTCATGACGAGAAGCTTTTCAGCTCGTTGATATGAAATCTTGGTTACAAACAACAACAAAAAAGACCTTAAATGAACAGTGGAAAAGAAACATAATGAAACCAGCGTGCCTGTCATTTCTCCTGCATGTTAACAGGTTTGGGCTCAAACAAAACTGCAACCTTAAAATGTTTTCATCAGACCGATTCAGGATATCGATATTAGGGAATTAAAAAATCTCATATCGATATTCTTCATGTATATAGACTATATATGAACACGATAGATTCATTTAATTTACCCCAAGCATCTTTTTCTGCTTTATGTTCTGTAAAAACGTTTTTTTCTATAAGCCAACATGTGTTTTTATTTGGCTAAAACTCTTTGAATGCACAACAGCAGCTGTTTAAGGCCTCGTGTTAAGATGTGACTACCCGGTTTGGAGAGCTATTGGTATTTACTTTCTTATTTAACGTGTATTAAAATATAATTCCATTATACACAACATATCAGAATACATATTGAAAACCTGGCAGCAACATTATATGAGGGAGAAAATCCAAGATCAACGAGAGGAGTTAAGGAGGAAAGTTTTTAGAAATGTTTCGAGGCACACTGGGAGAAATGTGACCTTTCCATAGTGCAAGTGATTCCCACAAACGGTTGGCAGGACCGTCATTGACGCTTTTATATGTTCAGCCTTTGAGTTATATTTGAAATTAAATTATCTACGGACACAATCAGCAGGTTCCTTTCACATGCCCAGACCACACCAGCACACATCAGCATGCTATGCACTTTATACTAATCCCGCTTTCTCAGAAACCCATTTGGTGAAGGCAACCAGCCATAGGTGCTGAAAGGAAGGCAGAGGTGCTCTCTGCAGCACAAACACTCTTTTCTGTGACTTCCTCCTCGTCCTCGTCCTTTTCCTCGTCCTGGTCCTCCTCCTTCTCCTCGTCCTCGTCTTTCTCCTTGTCCTCCTCGTCCTCCTCTTTTCCTCGTCCTCCTCCTTCTCCTCGTCTTTCTCCTCGTCCTCCTCCTTCTCCTCGTCCTCCTCCTTCGCCTCCTCCTCCTCTGTCTCTCCTTCTTCAAATCTTTTTCAACAGATTCAGGAGTGTCTATCTAGAGTCATAACATTGAGGTCTGACAGTCGAATGCCTTCTAACTCGGCAGGACATTTTCACATGGTGCTATTGAAAGAACATGTTGGAGTGTGTGTGTGTGTGTGTGTGTGTGGGGGGGGGGGGGGAGGATGACAAAAGATGGGTTTGTGTGTGTCTATGCCTCCTCCTACCCTGCCAGCCAGCTGCTGTTATCTTGCAAACCTTGGCACTGAGTGCACACCCCGCTGCACAGTTGCACTAACTGGGGAGGGGGAGGGGGAAGGAAGGGGGTGGTCAGTGTTTTGGTGGAAGACATTTTCCCTGTGAAAATTCAAAATAAAACCATAAATATTTCTATATACTGCAACTTTATTATCTAAATATGATCTTGGATTATACTCCAGTTTGATATAATAATAATTTACCAATCAAGACTTAACTTTTAAGTCTGCTTATCAACTGAGTGGTCTGAAGACCGTCTGAAGACACGACAGTAAAAAAATAATTCTTTGATGTTTACTTTGATGCTAAGAACACATTTGTTTTTTTAACATCGTGATCCCATCTCAATATGTTGGTATACATTTGCCTTTGCGGAGATAATAACGTGTGTTTAAACCAGCTGTCCGTCCTGTGATCTCTGCTGTGATGCTCGTCTGCTCTCCACTCAGCTTCAGCTCCTGTCTGCTGGTAGTTCGACGATGACTCAACTAAACACAGGGCTCCTTTCAAGTACACTTGACTTTTGAGTGTTTGCTAATAATGGTGTCACTCAAAAACAGTCGGTGCCATTATTAATGTGCAAACACCATAACCCACAAATGTGTGGCTGTTGGTCATTTAGACTGAGCAGTTATCATTGTTATCTGTTGTTCTGTGTTCTTGACAGAGTCCTCAGAAACTCGTATAAATAGCCGGCTGTAACATTTGCACCCACTTTCACTAGCAGCTGCGTTGGAGAAGACCTCGGGCTCTTTGGGTCAAAGAGTCTGTGTAGAACTTAACAACCCTCCTACATGGCATCTCTCCGTGGACGTTTGTCTTCTCTTTCACTTTGCTGAAGAGGGTAAACATTTGGAAGTGATTTTTCCATTGGCCTTTCACTTGTTCCACCATCTGCCATTGTGAGAAACCCTGAAAGCTTCAGCTGAGTTTCAGTGGAAGGACGGTAGAACCTCTTCATGGATGTTCAGTCTTTTCTTCTGTAAAGAAATCCAGCAGATTTCCCACAAAATCCAGTCCGGTGCCACGAAAACAAAACAATGCAGTGTAGAGAAGCGTGCAGGCTGCCAGTCGTCTTGGCAGTGGTTTTATTTGTTAATCCTGCTAACCTCCCAAAATTTATATAGTGACGATTAAAGTACTCTAATTATGCTTGTTCTTTTTCCTCCAAAAGGAACTTTATCACTTCACATGTTTGAGTGGTTTCTTGCCATCATAAAACCTCCATTTATTTTATTTTCTATCCGTAAACTGGTGTGATTTGTTTGTCAGCGTGTTGTTTTGGGCACGTGGGCGGTTCAGGGGAACAGACACTTAAATTATCAATCTTTATAAAAACTTGACAAAAATGTCAATTAAAATTGTCCACGTTAATTGTCATCATTTATTGATGACTGAGTTCAATTACTGAAAGATTGCAAAAGTACTTTTTTTTTTTTAAAGCATTTTTACAGTCACTAGACAACTGAGAATTGAAGGAGGTTTATAGAAGTGGATGTAGAGCAGTTGAAGGGGGGTTAGCTGATAAATCACCATGCTTCTGAGCCCTTTTGTTTTTTACTGTATTTTCCTGTTTTTATTAAATGATTCCTTCATATTCAGCCCCTCCACTCCACCTGCTGACCAACAACACGACCGAGTGGAAATACACCAGATTCTATCTGTAGTTCCAAAATAATGTGGAATGTGGTCAAATTTAGCTTTGTGCAGCAGATCAGTTATTTCTGGTTGACGTGCACTCGGTGAACCTCATGAATGTGATATTTACTGTGTTTACATCAGCCGTCTGCCTCGGATGGCCCGAGGATTTAAGTGCAGTCTTTATAAAGTGGCGTACCGGGCGGGCGAGTGAAAGGAAGGGCCACCAATCATTTCTGACTAAACAGTCTATCGCCCCAGACCTGGATTCTGGGGTGCGCTCGGGACCACAGGCTGTTTCTGGCCAGTTTGGTAAATAAATAAATGCAGAAACTTATCTTAGTCCTTCAGAAGGAACCAGGTGAGATTTCATCTGTTTGTGTGTGTGTGTGCATGTGCGTATCTATTTCTCTGTGCTATAAGCAGCTTTCTGTTTGCATCCCTATTTGATCTTGAATGCATGTGTTTACCTTCTGGTGCTTTACTGTTACTTGATTACCTGCACTTACATCGACCTGCAGATCTTTTGTTGTTATTCTCTGTCATCTTCCCACATTTGTATGTAATCGATTTAAATATTTTCAGATTTTATGTCATTCAAATCAGCAATCTGATGCACATTTTTCAATGCGTTGGCTATTGGCCAGATGTAATTGAGACTCCATACTTGGTGTTTTTGGACCAAACAGTTCTGGGACTACCTGAGAGGAGCGACCCGCCCCACTCTGCCTCTGATTGGTTGGTTTGGTTTAGGCATGAGATGTAGGATGATTAGGATGAAAATATAGTGCTATATTTAGACTATATTCTCTGTTTTACCTTGTTGTCAGACAGCAAGCAGGGAACTGGGCACTGATCTCCAGCTCTGCGCTCCTCAAAGACTCCTCACAAAAACAGTCATTTTACCTTTTCCGAGCACTGAGACGGTTTTATTATCTTAGCGTGAATCCAAACTAACACCGAAGTCGCCCACTAACACAAACCAACCAAACGATGGAGGCAGCGCTGCATCAGCCACTCTCGGGTTCCTCACAGTTAAATTACCGTCTCTGTCAAAGGAGTCTGGTGGCTTTGAAGGGAAGAATATAATGGCCTCAGTTACCCGATACCCAAAGTAAAGTGGGGAAATATTCTACATATATTGTTCACTACACAGTTGCTGGTACTCGTGTGTTCGTCCAATCGACGTACAAGTATGTCTCTTTAGTTCCTGTTGGTACTTTATCGGCCAGAATCAAAGGCTCAGATAGAAAAGGTATTGAGGGAACTCTGTGTTGCTGTAACTACCACTTCCTGGTGGGTCTTTCATCAAGAGCAACCATGGGTGAGAGGCAAAAGGCCTCAACTCTCTCCTCTCTTATGCATCTGACCAAGTAAATCTTTCAAGATGTAAAAGCCGGTTGTTCCAGTAAGGCAGTTCATACTAATCTACTTGTTGGCCAGCAGCCCACTCAGAGTGGAGCTGAGGTGCTAGAAGTCGTGTCGTCCTCTCCCTGCTGCATTCACTTGGCCTGTGCAGCTCCGTCTGTCAGGCGCGCTGCACATTTGGAAACACTCACAGCAGCTAAACATGAAGCACAGCCGACCGTTGTGTCTCATTAGTGCTGCATAACTTTATTTCATAATCAGCATAAATATTGGGCTGGTAGCTGTTGTCTTATTTATCCATATTCAGCCGTTGGTATTTTAATCTGATGGGACATAGACGCCTGCTACCGACTGATTAAAGTTCCCTCCTTTATGATGTGATGTAATTTTGTGGACGTGGAGTGTAAACAGGGTTTCTGGAGTATAAACATGCGACTGAATATCTGGAAGGCAGTTTTACATTTGGACTGGATTGAGCTGCACTTGGCTGCAGATCCTTGGTGGATGAAGTTGGGGTGGGCCCCACTGAACTGGCCTCTTTGCGGCTGCTCTGCTGTCTCTGTTACACTGTTAACAGGATGATTTGTTTGGATGTGAAGAGGCGGTTTTCTGAACTCAAGCGGACAGCAGTTATCTGCCTCTGTTGCTGCTGTTATTTAGGTTTTCCTGCCTGATTTGGGCCGTTCTCTTTGGGGTGCTAACCTCGATGCTCTGGTACCTGTGCAGTGTAACAGAACTGCAATCTGTCGCCGCTCTCTTACATCGCATGAGCAGGAAGTCCTTGTTGCTTTCGCAACCGTGACACCAATTTATAACCCGTTACACATTTACACTAGAGCCCATCCACAGAGGGAGACGTCCATTGTTTGTGATACTTACATGTCGGTTCCCCAGGACAAATACAGCAGACTTTCACAGGTCAGCATTATAGTTTAAATCAGTTTTTATGCATAAGTACACAATGCAAAGTATATTATGCAAACATATTTACATTTATATATGACAGGAATATGTGAGGCTCATGTTAAGCACATCCTGTTTGAAGCATTCTTCCAGATCTGTCTATCAATTGCAGCTGGCTCATCTGGTTGAGCAGATTAACTCTCATCTGTCCATGAGCTGCCCGCCGCTGAGCTGCTGGTCTGATAGTGTAGAAATGCTGGTATGAGGTGTGAGTACAGTTTTAACAGGACGGATTGTATTTCACTATAAACGCAGGCAAAGTCCAAAAGATGTTTGGAACTATGTTTGATCATTTTATGCAGTGACAACATTTCTTGGTGTGTATGACATTTGTTGAATCTAATGCAGTGTATTTTATATTACTTTGTTGTAGGCATGCATGCATGCATGCTTCTCTCTGCACATGTATGTAGGATCCGTGTTCTGCGTGCGTGTGCGATTGAGACTCCTTCCTCTGGCATCCTGGTGGGAAGCTGAACAGCTGGGCGTTAAGCAGCTTTCGCTGTCACAGAGTGTGGACGGCCCGGTCGTAGTGCTACCCACCCCCCCATCCCCCCATCCCACGCTCCTGCCCCAGACCCCGTCAGATTGCCGTCTCTGTTCCACATAAAGATGTGCCAAATGCTCACTCTCAATATTCTGCACAGCTACAGGACATGCACAACCACACGCAGAGATATGTGTGAACAATGACCCAGAATTCATGTTGCTATAATAATGTGTGTGAAGAAAGGCAGCGGCTCGCTGCTGCAGCTCACACATCCAGAACGACCAGAGCAGCTTCATCACTGTCCAGCAACTGTGCGTGTATTTCTCTCTCTCACCCACACCTCTGGATAAATGTGGTCACATTTGCCTGTTGGCACTCGGCCATCTGTCACACACAGACTGAGGGATCCAGGCCTCATCCCAACAACCAAATATAGTCAACTAGAGCAGCCGAGCACTCTGGGACTGATCCCTGCTGTACCACAACCAACCTGGGTCACACACACTACTTAAAACAATGAAATATGATTGGTATCTTTGACACACTACCTGCTGTTGGCTGCTGTTTTAGAAAAGGACCTCTTTCAATTACTGCTGAAAAAATGTATTTGAATCATGTTGTTTTTGTGTTTCTGTGTGTTTTCCAGAGTGTCGTCCGCTGCTTGTGGCACCCGAAACTTAACCAGATAATGGTGGGAACGGCGAATGGACTGGCCAAGGTATACTATGACCCTGTTAAAAGCCACAGGTATGTTCAGTTTACACCTTTACAGATTAGTCTGCTGTTAATGTACCTTTTAAGTACAAATAAAAGTTCACATGAATACACTCAAATCTACAATGAATTAATCATCGTACCAACAGATATTGTTTCTGCAGCCACATTCATATTTCAGAAATCTGCCTTTTGACCTGAAAAGTATTAAAAATGTGTGAAAGAGTCTGTTGCATTGTATGATATATATATTTTTCATTGTCCTCAAGGACAAGTGTATTTTGTATTCCCGTTTTTCAACAGTAGAAGGATTTATGTCGGTAAAGAGTTGCTCACTAAGGTTGAAAATGCAGTTTGCCAAGTTGGCAGAAAAAAAATAACTTAAATGACCGAAGTGTTTGAAGATGTTCCTCAAGTTTATCATCTGTGTCTCTGTCAGTCAAACCAAATACTATAACTGAATCAATCGTCATTGAAAAGACCAATTTTTAATTTAGGGCTGTGGATGCAAAGAATTGTCAGTCGAACAAATGCATTGTTAGTTTCTTCAGTTGATTTAGTAAGTCATAAGTGTTACAACTCAACCTGTTGTTTTCTTTGATACCTTCAAATAGCTTCATTTATAACTGCGTATTATTTTCCAGGGGCGCTAAGCTGTGTGTAGTGAAAAGCCAGCGCAAAGAGAAACAGGCAGAGACGCTCACACAGGATTACATCATCACGCGTAAGTTCCTCCATGTGTACACGACACATGAAAGAAACTCACTCTGTCTCATCTACACTTTCTAAGTGATGCGTTTACTTCCACTCAGTGAACCTAATTCCCTGCTTTCTCAACTTATCATGCAGTTTCACACATCCTTCTTTCATTGGGCCAAACATGACTGAAACAATTCAAGTAAATTGCCTCTCTTAAAGCCCTGCGGTGGTTTGAAAGTCCTCATCACAATAGTGCAGAACATGTTCCTTCTCAAAGAACAGAAATATCAGCCCTGCTTCTCTATTTCTGTCTCACACACACACACACACACACACACACACACACACACACACACACACACACACACACACACACACACACACACACACACACACACACACACACACACACACACACACACACACACACACACACACACACACACACACACACACACAGATATTCAGACCTACTCCATCTCATGCTTTGGGGCTTTGCAAGGAGCGAAGGATGTTCAGGGCATTCACAGGCTCATTAGCTGATGGAGTCGGGTGTGGATGATTGAATCGACAGCCACTCTGTGCCACGCGTCGGCCACGTGGTCCGCTGTCATGCCGGATCACGCTAGGGACAGCCTCCTCTCCCACCTACGCTGGCGTGATCTGCTGCTGGTCTAACCCCAACCACACACGCCCCCCCCGGCTACCAGCAGCACACGAGGCTGTCATCTCTTCTCTGCGTGCCTCACACTCCTTTAAGTCAAGTCATGAACCTGCGTTAGAACAGCTGCCGACACGGCGTCACCGATTGGCTGCCGAGACCCAATTCAGACGCCATTTATTGTTTGGGCTACGGCAGCCTTTTCAGATGCATCATGTGATATCATTGCCATGCCGACAGGGTGTGAAGTCGGCAGGCATTTGACTGCCACAAGTGGCGAGTGACGCACTTGATGTCCTGGCGCTGGAAAATTAGAAGGGACAGGAAGCAAGTGATGGCCCATTGAGAAAAGCGAGGGAATCTGTTAACAGTAACCTTTTTGCTTAATGTAGCATGGAGGAGAAGAATTAAGAGTGAACAGCGACAGGGCTGCTGAATGGAAAATCACTTTATCTAGCTCTTTACTAAAGTGTCTGTTTGTAACGTCTGAGGATAAGAGCAGAGCATACACACTTTCTAACACAGATGCTCCCACACACAGAAACACACCGTGTTTCTCACACACCTCTGAGGGCACTTCATTCTGCACCCGTTCACTCACACTCATGGATTTAAGTGCTGGGGGCCTTTATTGTGGTGGTGCTCACAAAAGTGTGAAATGTGGCCGAGTGATTGTCTGAATCTAAACATCTAATGAACATGTTGGTGTGCATTACGGCAGAAAGTGTACACAGGAGGGGAGACGCTGCCGGGGGTCAACCGGGGCCTCGTTCACAGAACACAAATGGTCACGTCCCTCGTGAACAGCCGTTTTTACAGTATTCATGTTCATGATCGAAGCAGCGTACAAACAGAAAAAGAGGGCTGACAACTGCAGCAACTGTTGACACATCAAATAGGAGAATTCCCAGAATGAAATAGACGGGTTAGAAGTGGAGGTTGCTTTGGTGTAAACTGTCAAAGCTCACGGGTTTTGTATTTGTTTCTATATGGACAGCTGATCAAATCACACGTTTAATATCTAAAAATGTCCGTGTGTTTGTCGTAAAATCCATCTGAAAACTCCTTGGTAAATATTTCAGACAGGAAATGTGGGTAAACACAGGTGGAGAATGAGGTGCTGTAAAGGTCCAGCAGGCTGGGAATCTAACTGGCAACTGTCTGTTGCATTCATCTCAACCTCGCAGCTTTCAGGTTGCCCAAAGTTTTTTATTTTTATGAGACTATTTTAGAAATCTACCAATGCAGTTTGATGATTATTTAATCAGTTAATATGGTTGAAAAGAAATCTGGATATCCAGTGATAGTATTCTTCCCCTTGATGCTTCCATCTTTAAAAAATAAAGAAGTGGGAAGAGACATGTGCTTCTTTTAAGCCTTATTTTGTGCTAATGCAGCAGGTGTTGATGAGGCTCCGAGTGTCTGAGTTTTAACATATCTAAGACTGTGTGTTTTATGCAAAGTGTTGTAGTAGGTGAGCCTGTGAGCTTCTCGGCTTTCTGAACACCCTTCTAAATCTTTTGCAAAGCTTTGTATTGCTGTTTGTGTCTTTGGGAAGTTCTACTGTAAATGTGGGCTCCAGACACTGAACATTTTGCAAGGTGCTCTGACTGCTTATTTATGTGATCTTAGTTACCTAAGCAACTTGATTATCCGTGTTTACCCTGTGTGTCTGCAGCTCATGCCCTACCCATGTTCAGAGAGGCCCGACAGCGGAGTACACGAAAACAGCTGGAGAAGGACCGACTTGACCCAAAGAAATCCCACAAACCCGAACCTCCTGTGTCCGGACCAGGTAACGTTCTTTGGGTTTTTTTTTGGCCTTTTTTTGGTGCAAAAAGAAAAGAGTGAAGCAAACAGGAAAAAAGAAAACACCTAAAAAGTGAGTAGATTTCGTGTCTCCCATCGGTGTACCGGGGAAAAAGCAAAATGCAAAACAACCCGTCATTTAAACACGAGTATCTTAATGAGGCATGGCTACATCTCTGCAGCTGTTTTTGTAGTTTATTATGAGTCAAGTTTGAATACAAGATGTGGTTTGAGGCAGATGTGCGCTTCCACAGTTGTTGATGTGTTTGGTATTTTTCAACCCAGCTGATGTCGAGCTCCAACAGCACTGCTCCCACTTGGCCTCTCAAAGATTCACTGTTGGCTCATATTTTTAGCTGCTGGGACATAATGATGCTCTGTTAACTTGGTTTGTATTGTTACTGTAATGCACACTTCCATAAATGCCACATTTAGCCATAAACATGGCGACAGTTTGGAGCTTTGTTCCTGTGAGCCGAGGTGCCAAACAACATTTCCTGCATCACTGTACTCCAGCTGTTTTTTTGCTGCCATGTTTTTTTTTTTTGTGCTTCTTTACTTTGACTGTTTTTTCACTTACTTCCAAAGCACTTTGTACTTGCCACAACGTAATGGGTCCACAGAGTAGGTTTTATCTGATTGAAAAAACATGTTTAAAGCTTTTAGATATGGAACATACAAAAGTAGGCATATTCAGAAAAGGAGGTTATGAAGATTTTTATTAAAGAAGAAATTTAAACCATTACAGGAGATATGCTTGGATAGGTAGCTACAAATTATTGCATTCAAAGGAAGAATTGTTTTTCAATACACAAGTTATCTTTATCAAAATGCTTTTTTTTTTTTTTTTTTTTTTACTAAGACTTATAAGTAGTAAAGATGAACTTATATGAATGAATTGATTTGAAGTTGTTAGTGACTCCAATGCCTGAACTGCAGGCCACACTTTTTCATAGTATTGTACATAAGTATAAAATATATAATGTCACAAAGGTTCAGAGAAAGAAACAAAAGTAAATTGAATAGTCTGCAAATGAAAATGTAGGTTGGTTTCATGAAAATAAGTTTGACTTCTTGATGGCAGGTCGGAGTTTTTCCGATTACAGACGGTCTTTATTTTGTTGATCTTGTGTGTGAACCGACTTCACATAAGTGCACGGTGTGTTTGGTGGTTGGCTGGATGCTTACAAGCAGTGGAAAAAGGTGCCTCTCAATCCTCAAACAACCTCAGTGCTCGAATACAGCAGGAAATCCCTGCGTGTGCATGTGTGTGTATCGTATCCTTGATCTTTTAAGATGTCCTCTTTGGAACGAAGGACGTTTTTTTCCACCCAAAGATTCCCTCAAGTGCAGTCGAATCCAGCCACAGCAGAAATACAGCGACTACAGCAAAGAGCATTTAATGCTTTTCTTTGTGGAGCACCTGAGAGTTCTGTGTGTGTGTGTGTGTGTGTGTGTGTGTGTGTGTGTGTGTGTGTGTGTGTGTGTGTGTGTGTGTGTGTGTGTGTGTGTGTGTGTGTGTGTGTGTGTGTGTGTGTGTGTAAATCTAAACTATCTAATCCAGTAATCGTACGTCCTGACAGGTCGAGGAGGAAGAGTGGCGGCTCACGGTGGCACTCTGTCTTCGTTCATTGTGAAGAACATCGCTTTAGATAAAACAGATGACAGCAACCCACGCCAGGCCATCCTACGGCACGCCAAGGAGGCGTCGGAGAACCCTTACTGGGTCGCCCCGGCATACAAACAGTAAGACAAGATATGAATTCTTCACATCTTGTGTCCATCGGACGGTTTCCTCCTCTCATTCCTGCCCTTGCTCTCATTAGCAGTGTAAGATGAGTGTTGTTACTCATGGTATTGTGATGCTATTTGGGTTTCTTCCAACTGGTGGGACACATAAATGTTTAAAAAGCGTTCGGTGCTTCAGACATGCAGGACGGAGCGTAATGGACAGTTTCAGATCACCGTCGGACTCCGACGCCGATGTCAGCGTGCCAGATGAAACCGTCGGTTTCACATCTTCCTTTAATATGGTGTACTAGTGAGTCACGTGACCGGAGGACGGCCATCTTCTCTTTAATATGGTGTACTAGTGAGTCACGTGACCGGAGGACGGCCATCTTCTCTTTAATATGGTGTACTAGTGAGTCACGTGACCGGAGGACGGCCATCTTCTCTTTAATATGGTGTACGAGTGAGTCACGTGACCGGAGGACGGCCATCTTCTTTTTAATATGGTGTACTAGTGAGTCACGTGACCGGAGGACGGCCATCTTCTTTTTAATATGGTGTACGAGTGAGTCACGTGACCGGAGGACGGCCATCTTCTCTTTAATATGGTGTACGAGTGAGTCACGTGACCGGAGGACGGCCATCTTCTCTTTAATATGGTGTACTAGTGAGTCACGTGACCGGAGGACGGCCATCTTCTCTTTAATATGGTGTACTAGTGAGTCACGTGACCGGAGGACGGCCATCTTCTCTTTAATATGGTGTACTAGTGAGTCACGTGACCGGAGGACGGCCATCTTCTCTTTAATATGGTGTACTAGTGAGTCACGTGACCGGAGGACGGCCATCTTCTCTTAATATGGTGTACTAGTGAGTCACGTGACCGGAGGACGGCCATCTTCTCTTTAATATGGTGTACTAGTGAGTCACGTGACCGGAGGACGGCCATCTTCTCTTAATATGGTGTACTAGTGAGTCACGTGACCGGAGGACGGCCATCTTCTCTTAATATGGTGTACTAGTGAGTCACGTGACCGGAGGTAAGCACCTGGTTGTGCTGTCTCAGACAGGAGGCTAATATTCATTGTCCCTGTTTGCTGGTCTGCAGTTACATTAATCATCCACTTAATTCCAGTAAAAAGCATCTAGATTAGTGTTTATTTGTTTATTTGTGGAGGACCTGCAGTCCATGGAACTCAACAATATGTACACATATTTAAAGTCTTAGTTACTGTCAAGTCTTTTGCTTCATGAAAGATGTAAAATATTCAGCCTGAACTTCATTAACTCTCATTTGTTGTCTATCGATGAAATCATTCCTTGAAGCAGAGATTAAAATATTTGACTTAATCCTTTGCTTCACATCGTTATTTTCTTTGTTCATTGCTTTTCTCAGAAGTTGTCTGAATAAACACAAACAGTTAAATCATCTTTCCTTTCTGTGAATGTCTGTAGGACCCAGCCAGAGCCTGTGTTTGCAGAGGAATCAGAGGAGGATGAGGAAGCTGAAAAAGAACCAGAGTGGAAGAAACGCAAAATCTGAGACTTCATCAGCAGCTCCTTTCATGCAGGATGTGTGGCAGGGTGAGAGATCAGGTACTGTCACAAACTGTACAATCTCCATCCTCTCTCTAATTTTATTATAGATATTTATGTGCTTCTGTGTTAAAGGGAAGCACATAAATATAAGTGGAATTTTCACTGTGGAAACATAATTTAATTTGATTCAGGTTCATGTTTCTCTCGTTGCGGTTCATGAACCACTGGAAAAGCTTTTTATGTCTGTTTTGATTTTACGGACTATTTTCATCATTTCCATTGTCCTCTCACTCCACATCCCGAGAGTTTGCTAATGCCTCATAAATCAGCTCCAGATTTTGTGGTCTGGAGCTGTTCATCACTGAGAAACAGTTTGTAAAAAGTAAATGGCAAAGACGAACACAAAATTCAGCCAATTTTACCGCGGAATGTTTTTTTTAAGTTGGACAGTTTTTGCAGCTCGACTTTTTGGGGTTGCGATGTACAAACCTTCAGTCAATAATCTGCTGATTTAGCTTTTTCTACACCCTGTATTCCACCCCAAAACCCAAATAAAGGAATTTGTATCATCTTTTCAAATTGCTATATAATTCACACCAAAGTGAAGTGGAGTGACAGGTCTGTTTTACCAGCTCATCGAAGGAATACCTCTGCCAAATACCGAAGCTCAAACCTGAAGATCCTCAGTACACACACTTAGTTTTGACCTGCTGCTTAAAAAAATTTCACAAGGTAGTTTTTCCGCAAGTAGAAAAAAAAAATATCCAGTGATTTCTAATACTGGTGATTGATGGTTTCGTTTAAAATGTGATTCTGTTTCAAAATAATATCATGTTCCAATTTTCAGCTTTTTCTGCACTATTCAGCCACATTTCATGGTCAGTGAATTGAAGTTTACTCAGTGAACATATTTCAGTTACAAAATTGAGCTAAAACTATTTTCTCAAGCAACTATTGTTAAGGTGAGTAATGAACTTTAATGGTCGAGGTCCAGGGTCCAGTACCACATTTAATCCAGCTCTGTGTACACACACACACACACACACACACACACACACACACACACACACACACACACACACACACACACACACACACACACACACACACACACACACACACACACACACACACACACACACACACACACACACAACCTTCCCTCCCTCCTCACAAAGAAATAAAAAGCACCATCTTCAGAAATCCCTTGAGGGACCTGCACCGAGTCTGAAATACTTTCTGTGACAGAGGAAACCTCAATGTGCAGATGTAATGAAAGACATGTTTGTGTTGTGTAAACTGTACATCTCTCTGGAATGCAGCCTGCAACAACAAACTAATGTGAATGCTCTTTATTTTTCAAATACATCTAATTTGTAATGAGAAGTCACACAATTTAGACTTTTACTAGCATGATGACCAGATTAAATAATAAATTAGCAGCGCTTCCCACAGTTGCTCTGTAATATGTTTGCTTATTTTGGAGGCCTCAGTCCTTCATGCTATATTAGTCATTTAGCTGGTGTTTCTACTCAGTGACTTGCAGGGGGTGAAAGAGCAATCATTCAAGACAATGAAATGTTTCAGGGTCCTGGCAAATGTCCTGTGGCCGTAAAATGAAAGAGACAAAGACATACCAGAAGAAGAAATATGGAAGGACTGATGTATTTAAGAGGGAATAAAGTGTAGAGGAGAGGAGTTTGGATTCTTGGAGAGAAGCTGACGTCAAGCTCTTTAATGGGATAGATGTCAGCAGCAGCAGGAGGTGAGGACCGACTGCAGTTTGGTCCCAGCGGGACAGTTGGTCCGTCTACCGCTCGCTGTGTGGTGATGCAGCTGGCACCGGGAGAGGAGGAGCTGAGTGGGCCTGAAACCATGGATGCTTTTCAATAAAGACCTATTAAAGGCTCAGTTCACTCAAAGTACAAAGAAACACGTCACACTTGATGGATAAAGCTGGTAATATATTATTTGTTTCTTATTGTCACCAAATCCCATGAAAATACCAAAACCAACAATTTCTTTGCAACTGTCTTACCTTGTTTGTGGCTCTCGGTCACAAAACCAAACGTTTCGAACAATATAGTATTTACTGTAAATAAAGGCTAAATAATGGACACTGTAGTTGTTAGCAGACGTTGTGTGAACAGGAGAAACCGGTGCCTTCGAGGGGACAACTTTCATCTGTGGATTAGTTCCAGGAAGTATTTACAGCAGGGAAACGTAGTTTCTGGGATTCCCTCCAAATATGCTATAGTGCCCATGTTTTTTGTAATAAAATGTTACGAAGAGCAACACCAGTTCACTAGTGGGTTTCTGGACATGATGGACGTCGATGACACGGACAAATAAACTACTATTTATCAGGCTTTGGCTCCACACACAACATTGTTCTAAAGATCAAATCATCATAGATGTCTGAGCTTTCATGGGATTGATTGACGACATGAAAAATACAATATCTCCACACTTATGCTTTTAAACCTGGACTGAAACAAATTGGTTTTGTAATTTTTGGACAGTAAACAAAAACATGACAGGCAGGCTTCATGCAGCCAAACATCATGTTTCATTATTATGTGAAGTTGCTGTAATGATATTCTGAAGCCTGAAAGAATTGAAAATTGAATTATGAAGACTCTGGAATTGCTCGTAGCAGAGTTGAGATTAGACACAGACTTTTCCTAAAGACTTGAAAACCTCAATTGAACATCGTGTCCGTTTCATGACTCGCCGTCTGAACCCATTTTCTCATCATCATTTCCATATCTTTTCGATTCTTTTTTGCCCAGTGGAAACATTCTTGAGCGCCTTGATTTACAAGTCGGTGGCGCTTTACTGCTAGCTTTTGTTTACTGTACGACGCTGGGCTCTTGTTCAAGAATGCAGGACAGGAGGAGACGCCACACTGGTAGAGGCCATCTCAAACACAAAAAATAAAAACAACAATTCCCCATTTAACCCAAATTTTTATCCTCAATTTTACATGATGCTTGTGCAAACATGTCCCAGTAAATTAGCACCATCTGGCACCGAGCGGATTATCGTACACGGCACAATACCAGGACACATGTTCATTTAATAGAAACAAGTTTAATTCTGTAAAAAGTTATAAAATGAATATTGTACAAAAATAAAGTTTGCCGAGAGCTTTGGTTCTGTAACACAAAACATGAGACGACATTACAGGTTTTTTTTAACAAAGGTGTTGACGGCGTGACAACAAATGCAATCCTTTCTTCTAATATTAACACTGAGGATTCTTTGCATAATTACCTTTTGATTGTTTACCTTTGCATCAAATCCAGAAACGGAATCGTCACCGGACAGTCATGGAGATGAGAGTGGTCACAGTTCACGCATCGATGGCCGTTTATTGATGAGTAGCAAGGTGCTACGAGGATTCTGGGAAGTCTCCTAACTGCACTCTCATCTGGAAAGCCCTATGTTCGAATCGGTTGTTTAAAGGGGAAGATGATCCAATTGATGAGGTATGCTGTGATAAAAGCTGAGTTTTTTTTCCCCTGTGTTTGGCCTAAATTCAGCTTGATGCGTGGATTTGTTCTGTGCAGGGGGATTACACAGTAAAGCTGGCTTGCTTGCTGCTGGGTGGGCACAGTTACCTTGGTCCCTAATCCGTGCTAACATCAAGACCTACACGAGGGCTCTCTTTGTTCCACTTGAAACAACCCCCTCACAGGCCACATGCTTGTAAAGAGTCTTCTGCGTGGATGTTTTTGCTGTAGTTTGGGAATAAATTTGAGTGAACAAGTTCTCGCGTGTAGAAAGCACGTTGAGCCGACATATCGTCCTTGCTCAGTAATTCCAAAACATACTCTTTTGTTGAAACGTCTAGTCTTGAGATATTTACATCACTTGCTCGATGACAGCCGCTACAGTAGCTCGGTCTTCCTTAAACTGCCTTTGCCAGCGGGGATATTTGGTTAAGACTCATGTTAGAGGATCACTTTCAAATCCCCTTTGAGGGAATAAGACCTGTCTGTCAGAGCTCAGACAGAAACACAGGCAGTCCCATGAACTTTAAAGCCTATTGGGACAGAAACCGCTGCACAGCCTTCGTGCAGACTTGGTGCAGGGCCAGAGTGAAATTCAGATAACGCAGGCTGATGGGCAGCAACTCCAGCAGCTTCTGTACTGCGACTCGGAGGACGGCTTCTCAAAGGCACCTGCAGGTCCCTGTGAGACGACCACAATGGCTTCTGGTTGGTGTGACGTTATATCTGTTCTGCATTATTAATTTCAATGATTTGCTTCCTTGTAAACATAGAACATAATGAAGGGATGGTTTGAATGGGAACCTACAAATAGGTGCTGCAAGAGCTGACGTTTCCCCATCTTAGAAAATGAAGTGAACTACCCCGCCGTCCCTCCAAATGCTTCAAAGCAACACATCAGTTCTATCAAAAATCTTCTATTGGTCCCCTCGTCTGCGTCTCTGAGGGCCAATCAGAACGTTCAGAAACGGCTCCCGTTGCCCACAAATGGAGCGCAGCACAGTGACGTGTGATGAGCAGGACGAACCAATAACTTTCACGACTGAGTAGCAAGTTACATCGCTTGATCAACATTAGCACCTGAGTCACGTGTTTTTGGTACGTGAGCTTTCACCACAGACTTGAGCAGAGAACGCACAGCAGATTTAGACTGAAACTCAGGAAATCCTCCAAATACTTCAGAACTTTTATGAAAGAAAAAACGGAGGTGTTTTGAGGGACTTTCTCATTTCACCATGAGCAGCACGTCTGAGGGACAAACAGCCCGAACACCGGTGTGATGGCAGTTTGGTTTTCAACATGACAACTGGCCCACAACAACACGAGCGTGGATCTCCGTCGCCCGAACTCACTGGACTTGATCAAGCGCCGCAACCTGGAATACTTGTGAAGGTCGCTGCTTCCTTTTGCTCAACGCACCTCAGGGTGCTGCTCTCCGGTCGGTCGGTACGTCGAAATTGTTTTTGATGGCCCCTCGTATTTACACCTTAACTTGACAGCTGCTGATGATCATTTGGATGTCTGACATGAGAAACCCTGGAATCGGACATGTATAAACATTACTGGGATGTGTGGGAGTGTTAAGCAGTTCTGCGTCACCTTGTAAGATATTGCATGAGAAAATGCTCCACTTTGGCACCATCCAGGACAAACAAAGCTTTTCAATAAATAAGAAAAATGACAATTTCTTTCATAAAATGGATTGAAATAAATAACAATAAGTTAATTCCATCTTAATAAATATACCTCTTACACACACGTATATATATTTGTATATATATAAATGCATGTATATATATATGATTGGATTCTAATGTAGATGCGATGCACCAAAAAGTCTTTGCTGAACTCCGGTGTGGTTCCTTGTCTGAATGTCGGTGTCAACATCCAGATCTGCAGTGGAAGTGATTTAGACTGAAGCGGAGTGTAAACTCCTCAAATCTCTGGATTCATCTGGAGTCTTAGGAGACAGCTTTGGAAAAACCGATGTTCCTGGGAAATGAATCCTTCTTGTGTTTCTTCACTCACCTTTCTCGACAGCACAGTTAAAAAAAATCTGAAAGTGTAACAGTATTTCATCTGCAAATCAGTTCACACCTGATCCATGTCTGCACGTGTCTGAACAGTGGAGTACCGGTTGACGTTAGAGGTACAGTTTGCTCTTGAACTGCTGTTCCAGTGTCTTTCAGGTGCTATCGGTGTACTCACCTGTATCTCCTTTGATGACTACTGACAAAAATAAGAGACGATAGACTCCCACTTTGACCTGGTTTACAGATGTCCAATAGTAATCCCTCCCTTTGCAGCATCAGCTTGTGAAGGTGATCCTCAGGCCGCCGCTGCCGGTCACGTCTGTCGTTTTGTCACCTCGGTGTGACTTCCTCAGACGCAGCCGCACTTCCTAGCAGAATGCTTTTTCAGCGTGTGGTACACCACATTGTCGTCCAAAAAAGACAAGTCGTCATCAAACGCGATCGGTCGACAGCAGGTGCGAGACGGCATGTCCTTGTCCAGCTTTTTGTTGTGCGTGAGGTTGTTCAGGATCTTGTCGTAGTTGGTCTCCGCCTCGATGCAGGGGCCACTACAGTACCGGAAGATCAGCTCCTCTTTAGTCTGGTAGCCCAGCCCCAAATCCGTCACGTTGAGGTGGACCTCCTTTAGCAAGCAGCCTCGAGTCTGCACCGATATCCTCTCCCTCCCCTTCTCGCCTCGGCCTCCTTTACCCCCTCGGCCTCGACCCCGCCTCCTGTCGCCATGTCCTCTCCCCTCGCCTCTCGAGCCTCCCGTGTTTGCTGCTCCTCTCTGTCTCTGCTCCTTCCGTCCCCTGGAGCTCCTGCTGGGTTCTGATGATCTCCGGAGTCTGCCAATGGTAGCTTCGATAAAATCCATTACGTCATCAAACTGCTCTGGATAGGGACCTGCGACGTCATCTGGAAGGTAGAGAAGGAACACATTTACTTATAAAGTGAGATACAAACTACGCACACGAAAGAGCTTTTTAATATGTTACAGTTATCAACAACGTCGTAATAAACTTAGATAAAACTTTAAATATCGTTCTGGGAATAGAAACAAGTTAAGCAGTAATAGGACATGATGGATGTGAAAACACTGCACAGCCAGGAATTTGAAGAAAAGAACATGTAAACACGTTTAAGTAGGACATTATCTTTAAGATTTCCCATAATATATCTTGTTTAATCTAAAAACGTGTAATCGTGATTCAGATGATTTCTTGGCCATACAAAAACTTTCTGCAAGTTCTTCTTGCCAAGAAACTGCTCCGACCATTTTCAGTCTAAGTGCTTCGCTAAGCTAACCTGCTAGCAGTAGCCTTCAATTCAACACGTATGAAAAAAGTAATATGTTCAGCAGGAAAGACAATTAGCATGTTTCCAACAAAGTCCCGCAAATACATAATACGCTAAATTGAAAAAAGTGCATTAGCACCAGTTGAGCTCAATCAACCGTCTAAATGTATACTGAGGTATTTAGAAAAGAAGGATATACATTGTTGTTGATGGGCAATTAGAAATGCAAAGTCCATAAATAAAGAGGATTGTGACGATCAGAAGCCGGAAGAGGAACGCGTGAAGCAGCCCTGAGGCGTTCATATGGATGTGCAGGCGTTCATATGGATGTGCAGGCGTTCATATGGATGTCGGATGAGTTGGAGGCTTGAGGTCAGAAGGTGTGGTCAGTTTCATTTGGAGATGTGTTTCAGTCAGAGAAGAAGAAGATGAAATGAAGTGTAGGGATGTGAGGGCAGACTTGATCTTGGAGAAAGAAGCTTCCTCTCAGAGAACCTGAGCTGTGAAAGGCTAACAACTCCACTTGAGTTAACCCAGCAAGCTTTCACACAGGAGCTGCCTGCATTGATAGAGGAGGCAATTACACCGCCTAGAAAGATGCTTTTAAATCTTTGATGGATGTAATTTTAGAACGCCTCGACTTCAAAGGCCGAGTAAAAGGAAATCATACGTTCGGAGTCGTTTAGACGAAGCAGATCGGAGTCGACTCGAAACTCCAAACACGCGGCAGCACAGCTCTCCACCATCTGCTGCGAGCAGCGAGGAGGACCGGCTGAACCTCTTGGACCCGCCTGTGTTTCATGTTGGTTCTACTAAGGAGTAACGTTTCTCCTGCTTGAACACCTGCAGGTGCAGCAAAATGACCCTGAAGATCATGAGGACATTTCTTTGTGAGAGGAATCCTTTACCTGTGTGAGTTTGTGCCTCAGCTTGTAATGTGTGTTGTCATGTTTTATTTGCATGGAGGAGGCGGGGTGGCGTGGCGGTTGGGTGCGATGCCTGGCAGGTGGTGTTGTGGTTAACACTGCAGTGTCACCTATCTCCCCCCTCGTACCTGCTCCTCTGGCAGAGCTCAGGCCATCCGATCCGCCTGCGCTCCACAGCTGATTGGGCCACTCGTGTATCAGATGAGCTTGGGCCAATCTGTTTTAGGCACACCTACCCTTTGATTTAGAAACCTTCTATTGTGTGTCAGCTGACAGGCAGGGTGGCTGCAGTCTACACCTGCTGACAGACTAAACCTGTGGCAACAAATGGGGCCAAATTAGGCCACGATTTTACAGAGCCAACTCCAATAAGTCATGTTTTTTGGTTTCAAAGTCTCATAAAAAAATAAAGAAAAAAAAGCTGGTGTTTGTAGATTCATGTTTTAAAATTGAATTGAAGTAAAAACCCATGTTTTCTTTGACATTATGCACGAACCAAAAGACCCGTCCCCTCTTGGAGCTCCAGTGTTGTTTACACTATTAGTGCAATACTTAATGGTCTTGGGTTACACAGCAAATCAATGATGTCACCACGATCCAAACAGAATGTGAGGTGGCAGGACAAACACTTGTCCAAATGTTCCATTCCTTATCTAGTTCTTGGCTGCGTCTTCCTCAGTGTGAAGATGATACAGTGTCACATTGATCCAAACAAAATAAATTCCTGCCCACTGTCTCTGTTCAAATGAGCATAAACACAGGACTCTCGCTCGGTGGTGAAAACTTTCTGGCATTGTCCGGCCTCTCCCTTGAACATTCCTGTGACCTGTTTGGCCTCTAAAACGTCCTGTGATTTCTGAGTTTGGGCAGATGGGTAAAGGTCATGGGTCTCTAAGTCCAGGAGGTGAATGTAAACAAAGTGAGAAGGGGAAATGTGAAGAGTGATCCCTTCTCTGGATTGGAGCTGGTCATACTCTTATTCATGCTGCTGGTTTGTTTTGACAGAATATGATGTAACACAAAGCAGCAATAAAACAGGAATTAAGATCTCCCCTGTGATAACCTGCCTGTCTGACAGCCTTATCAATATAGGACGCTCCACTGTTGCCTCAGCCCGCCAGCTATCACTTTACGTACTGTTTCACAAATGTAATTAGTCCAAACCAACTGTTAACATTCATATCTAAATTAGTTGCACGGTATTAAATTGAGCTTTGGGCAAACAGCACATGTCTATAATGTGACCCCGTGTAAACCATTTATCAAGAATTCACAGGAATATCAACGTGACTGCACATCATAAATGATCCAGTGAAAACATGCCGTGCGCCTTACACTGATCCTCCATGGAGATCTCCTGCAGGTCGTGGTCTTCGCGCTGGAACGATGGCTCTTCCTCCTCCTCAGACAGCGACACAGAATCCCTGTAGCTGCTGGGGAAGTAAGTCCTCTTGGCTGGCTGAGTGTTTTGGTAGAGAGGCCGTGTAGCGACGGAGCTCAGGAGCAACAAACACGTGGCCAAAACATCCCATAACTTCATCTTAGACTCAGTTCCTATGAAGAAAGCTGCAAAAAAAAATAAGAGAGGATCTTTTTTTTAAATTTCAGAATCAGGAGACAAAAATAAAGTGATAAGAAAAATAAATAAATCTCGACACACAGAATGTCGGCCAACTCTCGTTTGTATTGAAGTCAGTAAAGTGTTTTTGAAGCAGTGTTGTGGCCAGACTCTGACTCATTCTGTATTAATAACTGTGTCATCATGTCAAGAGAGTTTGATTCTCACTGTCTCCTGTAAACTGTCAATTTGAATATCTTAAACCTAAGAGTAACAATTAAAAATGTTGTTGCCTACCTGATTATGTCAAAATATCTGAAATATATCGGAAGTAAAATATGTAAAGGATATCAAAGTAAAGCGTAAATGTGTGCGTAAAAGTACTTTCAAGTAACGGCAATTGTGATTAACCCAAAGCCCTCTCGTTTATTCTCTCCTGCAGATCAGACCTATCAGGATTATAACGTGGTATATTCATGTTGCTGTGATATGAAGCAAGCTCTTGCTACTTGTAATGAGGCTCGGAGGGCGCGCCTCACAAAAATGCGTTGGTAAAAGCACGCACCGAAACCTTTTGGCAACGATAGCCTAAATAATGGCGAGTTGGCCAGATGGCGATCCCCAAAGCTTACGTGACTCTGTCTAATGGCATGTTGAGTCTGCAGTAAACCTAAACAGCTACGCGTGGATAAATACTGGGCTTAAACATGCAGTGCAAAAGTCCTAGCAACTGTTGTATTTTTGATTTAGCTATTTAAACCAAATCGATAACTACTGAAAGGTGCTTCTATGATACTCAAACACTCAACAATGTTATTGTACACTGTGAAATCGTGAAAATGATCAATATGAACTTACCTTAAATATGGTCCATGCAGACCTTCAACTCGCAGGTTTGTTGGTAGTCAAATCCAATTTAGTGTTTCCAGCTGATTCAGCTGCATGAATCAGGTTAACAACCCCGACACGAAAATGTCCTCAAAGCGAGTTCAAATTCAGTTTGTGTCCAAAGAGAAAAAAGCTGAAATACTGCGCCAGGTGTGTTTTTCATATTCCGATCCAGCGCACCAACCAAAACCACGCGTCTGTCCACACTTTGGAGTCCAAAGGTAGAGCAGAGCGGACCGAGTGCCGCTGCGCAACCCGGGGTACAGTTGCAGTCGCTGATTAATTGGATGCTACGTTTCCACGTTGGAAATCCGAGAGAGAGACACCATCTCCGTCTGAAAGGAGTCCGATGAAGACATCAGCGTCTCCAGCTCAGAAGCAATGCGTAAAGGGGGTAAAAGATCGGTTTTCCAAAGCGCGAGAACGTACAGTTTGCCTCTTGATAGAACAGTTACAAAGCTCTTATATCCAGAAGCGCGTTACAAATTCAAAGTCACCAACATTTGACACAAATATTGCCAATGGTAAACAGCACAGATGGGGGTATTTATTCTCCATTTTCTCCGGGCAAGACGGTGTCTATGTAGCTCGAAGGGTTTCCACACGCGTCGTCCTCATAGTTTACTGAAGCGGGACAGATGTCTGCGCATAACACCGCACCGGGCGCAGAGGGCAGTTTGGAGAGATTTATAGTTAAGTGCGCTCTGACGTTTGGGGGCAGTTGGTGTCCGCCCCTCTTTTATAGATCCCTGCGAGAGCAAACAGTGAGTAACAGAGGTCCACATAGCTCTCCAAACCACCCCTGGAGCCCTGTTTGGAGGAGCGCAGTTTTCAGATGTCTTGGGGATTATGTCACACATCCTGATGTCCTCGGATTAGATTTCAGTATGCGGAATGCGATTTGGAGATGTTCTGTTGCGATGCATGTTTCTAACCTGATCTCCGCGCTCAATGCGCCTCGGTGTCAAGTTCCGTCTCACGGCTCCACACAGCTCAGATGCAGGAGTCCCACCTCACTTGTTATTTACTAGAAGCTATTTGTAAATACGCCAGACGAGCTTTTAGTGAGCAGCGCGCGCTTTGGTTGCTGTTGTTGTATGCAGGCATTTGAAATGTATTCCTGCCATCAAACTGTAATTCATACACACCTCGGAGCATCTGGTCGTGCAGTAAGCGCGTCTCTCGTCAGGGTGAGCAGCACCGCACAGACCACAAAAGCACTCCGACGTGCACCTGAGTGAGCCTCTCCATCGCCCGGCGTGATTTACACACGCCTTTCATCTCCCGCAAAAACGGAATTCCGCAAGTTACCCAGTCCTTCCAGAAGTAAAACGATTTTGTCTTCATGTGCCAGAAGAGATCGGCTTCGACGAATCACTGTTTCCAAGAAGCGTTTCTGGTTTTCATTTAACGCGTGAAACGCTGCTGAAGATGGCTGTTCAATAAAAGGATGAAAGTCCTCGCTGACACTTGAAATCCCTGCTGACTTATCTGCTACTCAGTGGTATTAAGGCTTCTATGTGTTTGCTCTGCATGTGAAACCTCTTGTTGATACATGTTTTCTGGGTGCCCTGCCCAGTTCTGGAGCATCCTGTATGGATTCCTCTCTGTCATGTTCTCACGTGGTTCCATTGGACTGAGACAACTTCTCTGAACTCATATCAGTTGTTGTTCTTTGTGCATGACTTCATGGTGACTCACTCAGACTTAAACCTCGTTTTATAGATCTTAATTGTTTTTATATGGGAAGTCTGTCTCAGTATAAATTACATGCAGCTGTTTTCGTTTGTCTTAGTATTCATTATTGGAATAACTAATGTCTCAGCATAAATCCTCTAATACACACTAGCATTCTTTAACGTTTTATATTCTCAAAAAAGGCTTAAAAATCCACCTTCTTGAAGGATAATATGGCCCACACGCATCAGAATACTCAATATTCAAGTTTTCCATCATGATGCTACTTTTCAACAACAATAACTCAACTAATTTCTACAACTGACATAAAACTAACAAACACATCTCCTTGTTTTTAGTTCAACTAGAATATTAAACTGCTCTGAAAATGGCCCTCTTGCCGGTGCATGCTGGGACAGCCTGAAGGCTCCAACTTCTCCGAACAGGAATAAAGAAGAGAATGAATGAAAGAAAATTGGTGCTTATGTAAACAAGCTCCAATGCATGAATGTAATGTGGACTGGCATTCAGTAGGTTATGATAAAAGACGGAGGGATTTGAAAGCAGAGCCAGAGAGAAAGTCAGAAAGTGCGTGTTTCTTCAAGGTTATTCAAAGTTCAGTTTAGTGAAGGAGGAGCTGAGAAGTCCAAAGTTATATTCTGTAATAAAAACCACATTCAACTACATCTACTTATAAAACTGACCACAGAATTACATTCAATTATAATTTGATTTATTACATGTTTTATTTTTCTTAATAGATGCTGTTTCTATCAAACCTTGACACATCAAACATTCAGCATCACTCTTCATACTGTTCCCTAAAAATGTGGAGTCAGGCTGTATGACATAACCAGATGCTGTACGTGGAACATTACTCGTTAGGCTTTTATCACAAACATCACAAAGTTATGATTATTAGTATTGGCGAGGAAAGACTTCGTTGTCCTACAAAATTGACGGACAGAATCGATTAATGGACGAAGAAGATGAAGATATACGATTTTATTTGCAATTAAAGTTACAGTGCAGAACTTTTACATATACTGTAAATGAACATCTATTACATTCAAGCTTCACCAAACGAGCTCTCAATGCTAATAAAGATCATCTCCGTATGTCGCAGAGCTTTTACATCTGTTACGTTGTGTCTGGTGAGACATTCCCACCCTGGCTGCCTGAATGCGTACTGAGCATGCTCCATGAGCACACCGCTGCATGAGCACACCGCTGCATGAGCACACCGCTGCATGAGCACACCGCTGCATGAGCACACCGCTGCATGAGCACACCGCTGCATGAGCACACCGCTGCATGAGCACACCGCTGCATGAGCACATCGCGCCACAGCTCTCCGCCAGCCGAGTCCGGTAACGTCCGGTTTCAGTCCTCTGCTAACTGGAATGGGGATAAAATAATGGAATTATGTAGCTCTTCTAGTTATTGTAGATGTTAACGGACTGGATGGATTCAATTCTGATTGTGAAACCCGTCATTTCGGGGAGGTTGTGATGGGTTTATATCTCAGTTATCCACCATTTATCCAGCAGCTGCTGCAGATCATTACAGGCAAGAAGCAGGAGACGTGTCGGTTTTAAATATGGTTTTCTGGGCAATTTATGCCTTTATGTGATGAATGACAGGAAAGAAGGGCAGACAGAGAGATGGGTGAAGACAAGAGTTCCCCAGCTGTAGTTCATGGCTGCTGCCAGCAGGGTCTCCATGTTTACCACGTGTTTAACATGAAATGCCAAAAATGTACTCGTACAAACCTGCATTGTCATTACCAATGTGAATATTTTGGAGTTTAAAAAAAAATTAGAAATCATTATTTTGGACTTCAGGTCAAACAAAACAAACTGATGTCCATTTGACATAATTAACAAGTTAGTTGCAGCTCTAATTATCCGTCGATCCATTATCTATACCGCTTTATCCTGAACAGGCTCACGGGAGCTCTAATTATCGACACAATTATATTTTAGCAACATTTATGTCAAATCAAATTTATTTTACATAATATAGATAAAAGCACATAATTGGATTAGAAACTCACTGAAATAAATCACTGAACAATCACCATGAAACCTGTTTGATTAACGACTGACGGCAGCAGGTTTCACACAGGACATACAGTGGTGTGAAAAAGTGTTTGCCCCTCCTGTTAAAACATAACTTAACTGTGGTTCATCACACCTGAGTTCAATTTCTCGAGCCACACCCAGGCCTGATTACTGACACACCTGTTCTCAATCAAGAAATCACTTCAATAGGACCTGCCTGACAAAGTGAAGTAGACCAGAAGATCCTCAGAAGATAGACATCATGCCGAGATCCAAAGAAATTCAGGAACAAATGAGAAAGAAAGTAATTGAGATCTATCAGTCTGGAAAAGGTTCTAAAGCCATTTCTAAAGCTTTGGGACTCCAGAGAACCACAGTGAGAACCATTATCCACAAATGGAGAAAACATGGAACAGTGGTGAACCTTCCCAGGAGCGGCCGGCCGACCAAAATTACCCCGAGAGAGCAGAGACGACTCATCCGAGGTCACAAAAGACCCCACGACAACATCCAAAGAACTGCAGGCCTCACTTGCCTCAGTTAAGGTCGGTGTTCATGACTCCACCAGAAGAAAGAGACTCGGCAGAAATGGCTGCATGGCAGAGTTCCAAGACCAAAACCATCGCTGAGCAAAAACAACATGAAGGCTCATCTCATTTTTGCCAGAAAACATCTTGATGATCCCCGAGACTTTTGGGAAAATACTCTGTGGACTGACGAGACCAAAGTTGAACTTTTTGGAAGGTGTGTGTCCCGTTACATCTGGCGTAAAAGTAACACCACATTTCAGAAGAAGAACATCATACCAACAGTAAAACATGGTGGTGGTAGTGTGATGGTCTGGGGCTGTTTTACTGCTTCAGGACCTGGAAGACTTGCTGTGATAAATGGAACCATGAATTCTACCGTCTACCAAAACATCCTGAAGGAGAACGTCCGGCCGTCTGTTCGTGACCTCAAGCTGAAGCCAACTTGGTTCTGCAGCAGGACGATGATCTAAAACACACCAGCAAGTCCACCTCTGAATGGATGAAGGAAAACAAAATGAAGACTTTGGAGTGGCCTCGTCAAAGTCCTGACCTGAATCCTATTGAGATGCTGTGGCATGACCTTAAAAAGGAGGTTGGTGCTGGAAAACCCTCCAATGTGGCTGAATTACAACAACTCTGTAAAGATGAGTCGGCCAACATTCCTCCACAGCTGGAAAAGACTCATTGGAAGTTATCGCAAACGCTTGATTGCAGTTGTTGCTGCTGAGGGTGGTCCAACCAGTTATTAGGTTTAGGGGGAAACACTCTTTCACACAGGGCCATGTGGGTTTGGATTGTTTTTCTCCCTTAATAATAAAAACCTTCATTTAAAAACTGCATTTTGTGTTTACTTGTGTTATCTTTGACTAATATTTGAATTTGTTTGATGATCTGAAACATTTAAGTGTGAGCAACATGCAAAAAAATAAGAAATCAGGAAGGAGGCAAACACTTTTTCACACCGCTGTATCTTTACACGTCACCACGTATGACATGTCGAGCTGCTGGAGGAACATCCAGCTCAGAGATACGACACAGAGGCCGTATTGTTTATTGATATGTGCAGCCGTGTCACCGAGGGAGTCCTCTGACCCGCCGCCGCCTCATCCAGACAGACGGGGGAAGATAATGGTCACTAAAATAGAAGCATCTCAGAGAGGCCCTTTATGCAGAGCGCTGCAGTCTGCTGGTGTCATAAGTCCTCTGAGCTGAATACTTGAGTGACTATAATAAATATTAATTTGTCAGGGGGAGAAACATGAGCAAGCTGAACGAATCAGCACCACATGGGGTGTGAGGAAGAGACTCGTCACTCACAGAAAAGCCTTCTTTCATTATTTGTGGGACTGATGGGACGAGCACCTCCATGTTTGATGTGAGGCCTCCACAGAGCGCTGACGGGCCTCGGAGGGAAACAACAACGGGTTCCCACACACTTTATATGAACATAGAACAAGACTCACAAACAAGCCGGATCACTGCATCTGGTTCCGTTCAACATCAAACTAAAAACATAATGTGAAACAAATGTCACACACAGATAATCATTTTTCTTTACTTACCATTCTTTGGGTGTTTTGACTCCTTGGACAAATTATATCAGTTAATAAACGCTTGTATTGTTTGACTCAACGTCTTTATTGATATGAAATGGGATGACAAACAACTAGAAACTTGTTTATGGTGTTAATCTGTTCTCTGCTTCCTGATTCTGAATCATTGTTTCATGCAACAGAAGTGAGACATGTGTACGTTTGTTTTTAGCTTTGATGAAAACCACAATGAGACAATCGACTAAATTTAACTCCGTTAACAAATCAACTGACAACAAACACATGTTCATTAAAAGTATTATTGCAGTTTTAATTATTGTGGCGAGATCTTTGTCTGTTCCACAAGTGCAACTTATGTCAACGTGGTTAAAGACAAATTCATCAGGATTTTTTCAGCTGATTTAAAACAATCTCGTTTCATATCAGAGGCTCCGTTATAGAAATATGGATGTTGATGGATGTTGGCGTGAAGCATCTTTTTCATATGTTCAGGCTAATTACTACCAAATGAGCGTAGTTATATTTTGAATAGCCAAAGAGCAGCTGCAGCCGTTTGTTGCTTACGTGTGCCATGTCTGTAAAAATAGCTCTGGAGCAGTATCTGTGGGTCGTTCCAGTTTCTGAAGTTTCCTTTGAAAAAGCAGCAGAAACTTTGTGAGGTTCTTGTAGCTTTTCAGCGAAAGTAGACCGACTTGAAACATTTGTGAATCTTGTTAAACTCCGGTTGTATTGTATTTATTGTATTTCGTATCGTCTTGAATCGGTAATTACTGGTTGTGTCGATGCCGTCTGTTGTAAAACAGAGACGTGAAAGTTTAACGAGGCTCGTGATCGATCTGCTCAGGTTGTTCTGGTGGATGGAACGAAGTGCATTTCCTCTGTCGCTCCACTTAAGTTTGAGGTGCTTTTGCTTTACTGAAATATTTTCCATTTTATGAGATTCTCTATTTTGACTTAATCCACATTTCAGGAGAAAATTATGTATTTTTTTTTTAACTTTCTTCTACTTTCTGCTTTCACTTTTACTTTGTTACATTTCAGAAGGACTTTGTGTGCTTTTTACTTTCCTGGATGAAGACATACAAACATGATGCATTGCTATGAATAAACTACCCAACAGCACATACAGTAGGACACCATTAGTTACTGCTCCACCATCCACCGCTTGTTAATGCCTCAATCCAGTAGTATCATTTATTACTATGTACATAAGTATGATATCAGGTCCGTGTTACTTTCTTAACTTTCCATTACTTGAGTATTTCTATTTTATTACTGATGTTGCTGCGCTCACTTAGTAAAACATTTGAAATCATCACCCTCACCGGTATGCAATGTCGTCATTTTCTTTAACAGCCAAATCAAAAAGACTTCACGTAATTCCACTGCAAGTAAAAACAGAAAAAACAGCATTTTATTTTAACAGTAATCTTCACAAACGTGTGTTAGTGTTTTATTAGCGTTCTTCTATTGCAGAGGAACCTCCTGGAACATTTATTCATACAAACTTATTGAAATCCATCACACCAACAATTCAAACTACAGTCTTATGTTTCCTTCCATTGTGTCCACGCTATGCACAGCAGGTCCGACATCACGGGCCGCCGGAGACGCTCAGCTGTCCGGATCACCGTCGGATCAGAGACGGAGAGTCAGAGCAGGTAGTCGGGCGGATACTGATGGATTCACAGCTTTCAGCTGATCCATTAGGACACTTCAATCCGATATGGCCCGCTGCCAGATGCCCATCTATTGTATTTCCATCCGTGTCGCTCATGGCTCAAACATTTATGAGTATTTGTTGGCACCGTTGGTGCATAGATTGTATGGGTGCAAAAATATGTTCTAGCATGTGTGTGTGCGTGTGACTGTGCGTGTAAGTGAGTGTGTGTAAATGAGATCACTTGGTACTATCAAAGTGCAGGCAGGACTATGACACTGTTATAAATAGAAGGGAGGAAGTAAGGAAGGTTAAATCTCTTAGACACAGATACTAAATGAGCAGAGGGGAGACATTTAAAAACCCACAAGTCATTTCAGACCTTTTTCACTTCCCACATTTACACTTTCGTTCTGTGGCACGCTGCAGATTTACATTGTGAAAGGTGGACTGCTTTTTTCTTTGAGTATAAATTCTGATTTTAAAAGTGATCAACTTGTTCCCTTTGAGTCAACGTGAAGGTCTCGTCTGTAATTAGCGTCGCTGCTGTAGCTGCAGGGTGTGTGAACACCTCGTTTGTGAGTTTATTGGGTCCCGAGGCAATCGATGAATTCAAGGTCCTGAGAGTGCAGTGGAAGTTGTTGATAAGGAACATTTACAACACTGCAGCCAGATCAATTTTGATTCTATTTTCTCCTGAGAGTGAAGACTGGACAGATGGGACAGATGCATCCTGGGAGATGCACTTCTTGGCCACTACCCAAACTCCAAAATCCTGCAGCAGCGTCAGCTGTCTGCATGACAAATGATAGATTTTAGAAAGGAATTATGTGTTATGTATTGTACGGTGGCCCATATGTCCAAACATATGCACGACTGTCCTGGGACGGCAGAGTGTCTCCGGTTAGGCAGATAAAAGTTGCCCGAGCCTTTAATTTCCGCCCTCTCATCCTTCCCTTCGCCCGGCGCTCTGTAATCCTGACCGCTGATATTTACCTGCCGTGACTTTGACCCGTGACCTTCGGCAGCTGTCAGCGGCGCCCCTCTTCGAAGCGGGGACATGTGGGATCCTCTCACTCCTCCCCGAGGTGGCACGGTGTCAGACTCTGTGCTGGCTTTACGGTTTTCAGTATTCAAAGAGCCTCCGCCGGGCCTCCTCCTACGGTGTCACTAGATAAACAGGGCAGGCTAAGTGCTGATCGCAACCACTGAGCACCGGTGAAAAGCTGCCGGGGGAAGGGACGCCGTTACGCTGCTTCTTGTCCATTTGTTTCATGTTTCTGTATCAGCTTACAGATTTGAAGTGAGCAATTCTGTTTGTAACCTCGAGCCTCGGTGACGCTCGCTCGACGGCTGCGCTCAGAGCGCCGCATGAAGCTGCGTCTTGACTTTCACAGGACACACGGACCTCCTCCAACGTAACAAGGTCACACTAATTGGAGAAGGAAGTGTTGAGGATGTCTTTGGGAAGGAGCGGCGGGGTTAGCGAGTGATAGCAGAGAGGGTCAGATCCTGTTTCTGCTCTGGTTCCCTGTTCTAATCCAGCCTGGTATGTGTCGAGATCAGAGCCGGTCCCTGTGACTGCAGCCGTCCGCCGGCTGTGTGACTCGCTAACTCTGTATTTCCCCTCGTGCTGCACATTCATGGTAGGAAGTACTAGACGACAGTCTGGGACAGGCGCTGTGGGAACCAGGTTTCCTGAAAGAAACTTAAACCGAAGTGACCCGACAGAAACGGTCCCGCAGTCCGTTTCAGGTACTGACCCCTGAGAAACATGGCACTGGACAGCTGTGTGTTCCCCTTGATGTATTTATGTCAGCCGCTTACATAAATACACTGTCACACACACACACACACACACACACACACACACACACACACATGCACATGGGCCTGTGTAAGCATACACACTCAAAGTGACACACACTAGCATGCACACGGGCATACTGTGACACGCAGACGCACACACACACACACACACACACACACACACACACACACACACACACACACACACACACACACACACACACACACACACACACACACACACACACACACACACACACACACACACACACACACACACACACACACACACACACACACATATCTTGCTCCCCGTCAGTAATACCCCCGAGGATATTATGTCTCTCTCAGCAGACGGACAGTTGATCACAGCAGCACGACCACATGGTCACTTTGATGTGAATCACGTAGAGCAGTCACCTTGAAAATTGCTTGAATTGTGAAAATGAGCGATTTATCAGCTGATGCACAAACTCACATCTGAGTGGCTCGTTATCACAGAAACCATGTTATCGTTGTTTATTGTTCTTTTTATGGCTTTGAGGTTTAATATAATGACTTTGTTTTTGCTATTGTTACTATATTAAGTTAGTTAATTGTTTTAGCTTCACAGAGTAGGATGGTGTGTTCATTTTCACAAAAATATGAAACGTAAAGATGATAGTTTTGTAAATCTGTTGCAGATTGGCTTGAAGAGTATTTTTTTTAATAGATTAAGTCATATCATTTATGGTAGGATTTATCTTTTTCATCTATTAATCTTGTTTAATTAATCTCATTAAGTACAGTTTGTTTTTTTAAATGTCTAAATGGTCAGATAAGAAGAACTAGTTAATCGTGTTTTGGAGGTACACAGCTTCTGTGTGTTTTCACAAAGTTTAAGAGTTGATTGTGAAGTCAGAGGAGGTATTTGACCTACTTCCAAGGTGCTGAGGGAAAGTAGTCCGAAGGAAAAATAGTTTAGAAAAGACTATGTGACGTGAGATGACTTGTTGCATGGAGGTGTGCATTTGTGTGTAGTTGTGAGATGACTTGTGTTGTGATTTGGCAAAATATAAATAAAATTGAATTGAATATAAAACACAATAACAGCAAAGCAAAATTTAGGAATATTTTAAATATTTGTGACGAGGTGCTGGATTATACAGCGTGTATCATGTCACTGCAGGTAAAAGTAACAATCCCACATTGTCCCCAACACAGAAAGACACACTCCAATATTACGAGCTTTCAACTACACACTCGTGTTCACCTCCACGGAACGAGGTTCTCACACTGGGAGGGTGAGAAGTTCAGGCTTTTACTGCGGCCACCCATGTTCAGATGTATAAACTCCTGGTGCCGCCAGGTGCTCCGAATCTATTAAGGACACATGTGGACGAAGGGGAGGGAACGTTTGCAGCCCTGAGAAATATGACTCATGATTCTGCCAATCAGGATGTGGCATTTCCCGGTGTTTCATATAGCACAACTGTTGGATTACATTACCACCTTAACGCTGTACGGACTCCAGTGTGGGGGAGTATTAGCACATATTGTTCCTCAGTCACACGCCAGACAAATACAGCTCCGATATTCTTGTAATGAAAAGAAAGGTGAGTCAGATGTGGCGGCGACCTTGAACTTTGTGTCATGAATAGCACATAACAAGAGTCTTACAATAACAGAACAGAATGGAGCTTCCAAAGAGACAATTGGATGTAAAGCCACGATAATCTAATCAGCTCATGGGGAGTAGAGGTTGTGGGAAAGTAGACCTGCAGTGTTAATTTACCTCCAAGGTCAAACCAATCAGTGATAGCTACTGGTTGTATAGAGGGATCTTTGGATCGTTGATATAATGAGCTGGGTGTAATATTAGATATGAACTAAACAGTCTGGTATCACTAGAGAACAATGGATACGGGGCTGATGCCCGTATCAGGGAACAATTTCAGAGTTTTACAGGAAATGTAAAAAATGTTTTTTGAATGGATGCATTTAATTCCAGTAGAATCGTGTAGCGGCGTCTCATCTTTCACGTTATCTTCGACACCTCAGTGAACCGCTGACAGAAAAAAACAACAATTAGAGAAAAAGAAGTTGGTATAATCCTGCATGTTCTAATCATTATCAGAATATGGAGGTCAGGTTTATTTAGTCGTGACTCGGGTTTGTACCGTACAGGCAGTGAGTCATTCATTCAGGCCTGAGAGGATAAAACTCCTTTGGTTAGCTGCTGAGAGTCGAGCTGATAGCTGAAGTAGCTGCAGACGTACGCTCGGGTTCACAGGTCAAGGTAAAGGTGTCGGATGCTGAAGGGCTCTGGTCATACGTTTATCTGGCCTCTAGGAGAAACTACGTTTTGTCAGTATTAATAAAAGTCAAGTTTGTACAATAAAACACGGTACAAAGTAAACGGACTACTTTTAAAGTATTGTGAACCGTCTATTAAAACTCACTGTTCATTTCCTGAACGTCGAGATAAGAGATCAGCGTTGTTGGAAGTTTGTGGGACAACATATGAACTTTATCATAACAAGATAATCCGGCCTCGTATCTCACATCGCTCCAATTCCAAGACGCTTTATCAGTTTGAGCCGCAGTCTGAAAGCACTCCAGCTGTCTCGGTGACCTGTGACAGGCGATCTCAGTGCAGGTTAGGATGCTGAGGCGGTTCATGTTACTAACAATTGGCATGTGCGAGTTTGTGTGTAGAATCACCAGCGCCGCCGCTGACACGCTGAAACAGCTGAGAACACGACGGATGAATGATACCCTCGTGAATGGATGTGACAGATAGATAAACATATCGCTGTATAGACTGGTGATAAATAGATAGCCAGACAGATACACGTGAACACACTTCTAGATTAAGATATACAGACTGGACCGCATTCAAAATAAGGATAATTCAGTAGAAGGAATAGGTTGTCAAATGCAAAACAATTCAGTGTTGCAGCTTTTTGTGGTGAATTAAAAGTCAGCCGAAGACTCACGATCCAACTCCGAGTGAAGAGCAACACACTCGTGTTCCTTCAGAACGTTTTCCTGCTCTTTAAGAAGTGCTGTTTTCACCGAGGACACAAGGCCGCGGAGGGCGAAGCTTTGGAAAGATCACGTTTCCAACACATTTCTTCTGAGAACAGAAGAACTTTGGTACCTGCTGAATGTGTAAAACAGAGAGGTGTCAAAACCGAAACACGATCGGGACATTTGACAAAAGGGGAAACTGCTGCGAGGGATCAGTTCAGAGAGAGAAGGACTCGGTCCCCACAGCAGATGGGGAGCTTTATCGTTGTGGCCGGAGGGGACAGAGACCACAAGAAAGGTTGGAGACGCGGCTGCACTGAGACATGTCCCAGTGGGAGGTGGGGAGGTGGTGGTGGTGGTGGGGGGGCTACTCACCTGGCCTTTGTTGTGTCATCGTGTTACCGGTCCTGTCAGGAGCCTCCACCCTGTCCGCCTGCGCTGCATTGTTCTGCACCGCATGTGGACAAGAGCATAAAAGAACATAGATAATGAGAAAGAGAGCCGGCTCGGCCGTGGGAGTGAGACACATTTTGGCCTTTTGTTGCTGCTGTATTTTTTTTTTAACACGACTAAAGTGAGGCATAAAGCTGATCAAAAGGCTGCCTATGATTGCTATGATGGGTTTTGAGGAGAGAGTGAATACACCGGGGGGCTGAGGTGCCATGTAGGGATACAAAAAACAAAAAGAAATGATACTGCAGATGCAGAGGCGTATAAACAGCAATATCATACTTCATCATGTAGCTCCTGAAAAAGCACACCTGAGGACGGCTCGCTGAATACCACACCTGGAGTATGTCTTATATCATCCTGTCTGTCACCATCTGTCTCTAAATCTCCCACATCGATAGGACATCAAGCTTTAATGACTGCGTTTGATATGCGTTCACACAACGAATGAAAAAGAGAGAGAAAGGCAGCGAGAGTCGATGTGATGATCTGAAGAGAAAGGAGTGCTTTAGTCATAACACACCGCAGATGTGCTTAAGCCCAAAATAAGCAGTATACAGTGTTGAATCCTGTTAACACAGATGTAAAGACAAGCCATCACTTGCACTGTCGAAAATTCTCATCTCCAGAATTAAACACATCAAACGACGCAGGTGAAACGCGAGACAGCTGATCAGGAAATTAAAACAACCGGCACCATAATACGCTGAATTTACACGGAGCTGCAGATGCTTCAGCTTTGAATCTGAGCCTGTTTTGACTGAAGTATTTATAACATAAACAAACCCGAACAAAGATATTAAAGTAACACTCAGAAACATGAGCCACAGAAATGAGCAACACAGTCCTCAAGACCTCCTCGTCAAATACCTTCGTAACGGATCTGTTTTTAAAAAGGACCATGTACACAGGTGTATGTGTGTGTGCACGGTAACGTGGACCTTGAGCTTCTTTACGGGGAGGCTGAGGGAGGGAGCTGTGTGCCGGCCTGCTGGAGGTGCTGTGAGATCACGAACGGTCTACCCCCAGGTGGGACCGCTGAGCTTTCAGGGGTCAGAGGTCACAGACATCGGAGTGGTCACACACGTGTCAGAACACTATTTACAACTGGAGAGGCCCACCTCGGACCACCTACCAGTGATCTTAGACTTTCATACCGTATCTGCAGGAGGCCCTTTGGCTCCGAGTCCAGTAGGGGGCAGTAAAGGTCCATGGAGAGCATCTTTGTCAGGACATCCTGGAATGAATGGTGCTTATCTTAGTCAAGTGATAGGGTCTGAACTCTGATCTTTTACTAGATCATCAGAAAATCATTCAGGACTCTGCAGATTTTGACTTCACTGTTGACACGAGAGCCTAAAAGTGTGGCTGGATGCACTTTTAAATGTATAAGCAGCATGTGCGTGGAGAACTATGTCCTTAATTTGAAATGGGGTCCTTAACCTTTGAGCTCCTGTTCAAGGTCACTCAGAAGTTCAGTGTGGCTCACAGTATTGGAATGCATACTGCTTATACTGCTTGTCTCCAGCAATGAGACACACTGACTAAATGTATTATTCAAATATTTAAAATAGAACTAAACTCTGCATGCAACACGAGAGCATCATCTCTCATTGCAGTGCCGCGCATATCTTTCGATCCCCAATCTGTAACCGGTGATCGTTCACAATTACGCTCCTCCAAGTTTGGTAAAAAGTCATGCTGTGAATTAGATACAAGCTAAATGAAGAGATGACATGCATCTTATTTATATGCCAGCGGTGACAGCTTGGCCTTCATGCATTCATCACTTTTGGTTTCTTTGTAGTGCTGATTGATGAATCGTGTTTTCATGGACGAAGACAGCCTGAAACGTGATGAAGAGAAACATTTGATCTAAACACACGTTCATACTCATCATGTGGACATTTGAACTACAAGTATTAGATGGAGCCCTGGACACATGAACCAAGATTCATAATCTGTTTAATTGGTTGGGTATTTTGTTCAATAAATCCATGTTAGGAATAATTTATTTTCTTTATTCAGTGGACCGAGGCTATTCAATGTTGTGTATTTATTAAAGCAGAAAGACAAGAACTATACAGCTAATATTTACAATTCAATATTTATTTATCTATCACAAGACATACTGAACAATGTTTTTGCACATCGCAGATTTGCCTCATTTTATGCAAAACTATTTTCAAACAGAACAGATGAAATTTATCATGAATATCAAGTGTACAATAAAATCCAGACAACTGCGTATATTTGTAAATATTTATATGATTAACTATTACTAAACTATGAACTATTACTAAACTATTAACGATTACTAAATAATGATTTTAATTACATCAAATTAATAAAGTTGCAATACAATAGAGGGAAGTAAAAAAAAAAGGGATTTAAATCATCCACATACATACAACATGTCACATTCATACATATAAATATAAATCTATAAAACAAAGCTCATCCGCCTGTCTGACATCAAAGCGGCAACAAACCCCAAAGTGACAGCTAGATACAGAATATCATTTTATTTTGCCCTAAATTTCCCCACCAGTTGATTAATAAAGTGATATCTTTGATAAATACTCTACTCCTTAATAGTGACGCATAATAAAATGTCATTAATATATTCATAGATTCGGTTATATTGACAGGGATTATTCTGTTGACCATTAACCTTTAAAAATCAATCAGATTATTATTTTAAGTGCCTTTTTTGAAAGAAAAAAAGAACAAAAAACACAAACCGCTGCAAAAACAACTATAGAGATGATTAAAAAAAAAAAAAAAAAAAAAGTCAGAACACTATTTATCATCAGGTATTGATTTGGCACAAACAAAACAAACTACAACTAGAAATGAAAGTGTTCCTGTGTTGCTGAGTTCAACATGTCGCCCTCTGGTGGTCACAAGCGAATGTCAGCGTGAGTTTTACCATCATGAAATTACAACAATCGATTGGTTTACAGTATGTTTTATATCCTCAATCTGGTTGCAATTTTGTGAGAAATCAAACTAAAAGTCTGCATATGAAAATGAGCTGATTAGGTCATTAAGGAATTTGTATGTATGTTTGTGAACACTGAGATGAGTAGCTCACTTAGTTTAATTGAAGCCTCTCTGTGAAGTTGCTTCATTAACAGTGAAACTGGAGAAACCAAAGAGTCAGTTTCATTTCTGAGAAATTACTTTCGTTTTCTGTCTCTTTTTCCATTTTACGCCAATCCTGCATTCACCACCTAAAACATGTTCAGCAATCACATTAAACTCTCCCGACAGTTAGTCTTCCAATATGGTTGAATCTAATCAGGGTTATTGAAGGAATAACTGGCCTGAACACAGGGATGAGCTTCTCCTCCTCCAGTGAAACGGCCTGCAGCTACAGATCAGTGACGATGACACCGAGCCGCCTTCCTCCTGACAGCGGCAGCAGAGCGAAGAAGCACGTGGAGGCTAAACGTTGCATTATTGGCATTATGACCGCTGTCACTCAGACGGGAGGCCGATGCAGGGTCGTGGTGGACCTCCGTCTTGGTACAAACAAATCTGCATGGAACAATACCACGGCAACAGGGAAGAGGAAGAGGACGTGGAGCACATGCATCACAGACAGGAAGCAGTAAGGTGGGTCAAAACACTCCTAAACTAGGAATACATGACCCGCAGATGTGAAGGAAGGTGAAGGAAGGTGAAGGAAGCTGTGTTCGGTGTCTTGAATAATTACTTGAGCAACGTCTGATGTGCCGTCATCACCTCACACGTCCGCTGGGTTCATGACTGCAAGTCTTCAACATACTGCAGCAGGAGACTGAAAATGTAATCTTGCCTGTAGCTGATACAACTTTAAAAATAATTGTTGACAGTGTAATTTTCATCTTAACCTCAGCTTTATTTCTGTTTCTGCTGGGCACATATTGTATACTGGCTTTTAAGCTGAATAAAGATATTGATATACTCTATTGGATACCTGGATGGAACCGGTGAATCTGTGAGAATCACTTTCTTTGATTTCTCCAGTGCATTCAACACCATCCAACCACTGCTGCTGAGTGAGAAGCTGCAGGTGGTGGGGGTGGACACGTCCACCGTCTCCTGGATCAATGACTACCTGACAGACAGACCACAGTTTGTCCGTCTGGGCAGTGTTCTGTCTGATACGGTGGTCGGTGGTACTGGAGCTCCTCAGGGAACTGTTCTGTCTCCTTCCTGTTCACCTTCTACACCACTGACTTCCAGAACAACTCAGAGTCAAGACATCTGCAGAAGTTCTCTGATGACTCTGCAGTGGACGGTGTATAAGGGATGGACGGGAGGAGGAGTCAGCGGTCGGTGTATAAGGGATGGACGGGAGGAGGAGTACAGGGCAGTAGTGGAGGACTTTGTGGAGTGGGCGGGAAGAAATCACCTCCTCCTGAACGTGGCCAAGACCAGAGAGATGGTGGTCGACTTCAGGAGGAAGACGACGGCTCCACAACCGCTGAGAGTTCTGGGAGAGGAGGTGGACATGGTGGAGGAGTACAAGTACCTGGTGTCTCCATGACAACAGACTGAACTGGAAGACCAACATCAACGCTGTCTACAAGAAGGTGATGAGTCGACTCTTTTTCTTGAGGAAACTTCGATCCTTCAATGTGTGCAGCGAGATGTTGGAGATGTTCTACCATCTGTTGTGGCCAGTGAACTGTACTTCGCTGGGGTCTGCTGGGGGGAGAGGTGGAGGGGTGGGGGGGGGGCAGCATTGGAGCCGGAGACACCAACAGACTTAACAAACTGGTTAAGAAGGCCGGCTCCATCATCGGCTGCAAACTGGACAGTCTGGAAAAGGAGGTGGAGAGGAGGACGCTGAACAAACTATTGTCCATATTGGATAATCCTGACCACCCTCTCCACCTGCTGCAGGGACAGAGGAGGACGTTCTCCAAAAGACTCCTCCAGCTCCGCTGTCACAAGGACAGATACAGGAGATCATTCCTGATACAGGAGATCATTCCAGATACAGGAGATCATTCCTGATACAGGAGATGATTCCAGATACAGGAGATCATTCCTGATACAGGAGATGATTCCAGATACAGGAGATCATTCCTGATACAGGAGATGATTCCAGATACAGGAGATCATTCCAGATACAGGAGATCATTCCAGATACAGGAGATCATTCCTGATACAGGAGATCATTCCAGATACAGGAGATCATTCCAGATACAGGAGATCATTCCTGATACAGGAGATCATTCCAGATACAGGAGATGATTCCTGATACAGGAGATCGTTCCAGATACAGGAGATCATTCCAGATACAGGAGATCATTCCTGATACAGGAGATGATTCCAGATACAGGAGATCGTTCCAGATACAGGAGATGGTTCCAGATACAGGAGATCATTCCAGATACAGGAGATCATTCCTGATACAGGAGATCATTCCTGATACAGGAGATGATTCCTGATACAGGAGATCATTCCAGATACAGGAGATCATTCCAGATACAGGAGATCATTCCAGATACAGGAGATCATTCCTGATACAGGAGATCATTCCAGATACAGGAGATCATTCCAGATACAGGAGATCATTCCTGATACAGGAGATCATTCCTGATACAGGAGATCATTCCTGATACAGGAGATGATTCCTGATACAGGAGATGGTTCCAGATACAGGAGATCATTCCAGATACAGGAGATCATTCCTGATACAGGAGATGGTTCCAGATACAGGAGATCATTCCAGATACAGGAGATCATTCCTGCCCACTACAATAAGACTGTACAATAACTCACCTCTGGCAAAATCCATCACAGTACAATAACACTGTTGACTGTGTTTCTTGGTTTGTTGTATATTATATATATAGATATATACTGTACTGTATATACTGTGCATTTTATATTTTTTACTGCTATTTACTGCTATTTTATTTTATTGCTTTTCTATTATTATATTATTCTATTCTATTATTATTTTATTCTATTGTTTCTATTATTGCTCCTGTATGTATGCTGCTGTAGCGAAAAAATTTCCCCTCGGGGATTAATAAAGTAAATACCTACCTACCTACCTACCTACCTACCTACCTACCTACCTATTGCTCATTTTAGAGCCGAGGTAGAGAGACTGTAGAAAACAGTCCAATACGACCTGGAGCAGCTCCAACGTTTACCACACAGCTCTCCCTTTAACTAGTTTACATGAAACTGGATTTTCTAAGCTCACCTACAACAGGATTGATTGCCATCCTGCTTTTTATTATTTTGCATAATATGTTCATGTTTTCAGGTCTCTTGTATAAAAACTACAAGTTTGCCCTCAGTGATCAGTACATGATGATGTTGGCTTGTACCTGCTGTAAATGCAGTATGGCCTTCTCAGGAGCCGGTTGGTCGTCATGGTAAATGCCATTGAGTAATAGAACTAATAGCTATAATTCATTAATGTCGCCGTAAAGCTTTGTCGCAGCCTCTGAACAGAGTTCGCAGCGCCTCTTTTGTTTATCTTAAATCATAATCCCTCATTCCTGTGAATTGCTGTGCCACCAGCTATAACCAAATCTGTAGTAATCCATAAAGACAGGTCTGCAGAAGCTCTTTATATAAATGGGGCGTTGATCCTCTGTTCCATTAGGTAATACTTTTCTCCTGATGACAGCCTGGATTCAGACCGTATGACCATCTCCTGCCTCCCTGCTGCCCAAGATGATGTGGAAAAATAATCAATGCAAAGACATTGAAATGAACAACAGCATTCCACAAAGGTGACCAGTCATTCATTTACCACGTCTCTACCTTATAATTGCAGCTTCACTTCAAAGTACAGCAGAGCTCTGCATGCTCATGTTTCAAAATCGGTGCAAAGACTCGGCAAAGTAACACATTGAACTTCGTTTCGTCAAACATCAAGAAGACTAGCGAAGACAACTGCTGTGTTAATGCCGGCATGCAGCAGAAATGGCTCAAATTAGAGGGTCCAGTCATCAAAGAAGTCAAAGTATGACTGCAAAGAGCAACGGCAGCACTGCAGGACGGTTAGAGTCCACACAGTTGGACGTTTTTAAGGAGGCAACCACATGTGACATAACTTGGGGGGATTAGACAAAGACTGTCATGGAATACGTCAACAGCTTGTACAGAGGATGTGACTGTTATGAACAATCGTAAACTGAAGAAATCCGCTCACTGTTGAGGATCCAGGATGCTGCAGCAGACCGAGTGGACAGAAGGACCCGTCCCAGGGCATCAGGAAGCAGATGGACGGGAGAGGCTCCAAGTCACTTCATCAACAGCAAGGACACGAGGTTTTTGGAGGGATGCGCTACACCTTGCTCAGCAAGCAGAGGTGCCTACCGGCCGAAAGAGGACCTCCATCGTACCCCTGATGGAGAGCTTCGAGCGGCTCGTCATGCAGTACATCTACCCTCCAGAGGTTTCCTCCCAACCCAACCAGTCCACGGAGGATGGAACATCCACCACACTCCACCTCCACGATGACCAGCTGGGAAAGATGGGTCGTTTTTTGGGAATTTGACTTCAGCCCTACATTTAGAAGATCATAGCTTCTCCCTCAATGTAACCTGGACCATCCACCATCCACCATCCACCTGTACCAGCGTGGAGAGAGTAGTGGTTCCAGGTTCTGGTTGATGGCTGAACAACAACCACCATCGCCATCAGCAAGAATGCTTAACAGCATCTCCACAGCAGGCCTGTTCCCAGGTCAGCCTCAGCGGAGCAACCTCCATCCGGCTTCAGAGTCAGCCCACGCCAGCCAGTCACCTGCTGGATCCAGGAATCACCAGGTGAGCTTCTGTCTGCAGGTTTGTTAGGAGTCCGTCTGCTCGGCTTTCCAGTCTTCCTCCAGTTTGGCTACCTGACCTGAACTCAAGTATTAACTTTTCAAGTAAGTGTCCTTTTCTCATTTGTTGTTTCCATGCGAGTTTCTTTCGTTCCACTTGAGGCCTTTTACTTCAGTTTGTGTTTTCTTCATCTCACTGTTTCAGTTTTCCTGTTAGTATAAAAAGTTCTCCCTCTTTTCATTCAAAGAGCTTTTTGTTTGCTTTAATCTTTCAGCACTGATGATAGTTCAAAAATTCTTTGTAAACTAGTAGATTTTGTCCACTATTAAAGCAACATGAAATATGTATCAAAAATCAGAGTACATCTTAAATTGTGTTTGTGAAAACAAACAATATGAATACATTCAACGAATTTCTGCATCGGCTGCAATAAAATAAAGTAATTGTTATTGGACAACAGGATAAATGCACTGCAACTCACATTAGAAATAAAAACATAACTAAATCACCCTTCACCCAGATCCTCTTGGGTTTTATTCTGGAGACTACTGATTGTCCCAAAAACCTCAGGCAGACTTTTTCTCATGTCCAAGCTTTTTATTTATTTATTTATTTATTTAAATAAAAGATCATTTGCTGGATGAATTTGTCCCTTTCACACTTCAGAGGGACTGGTGGAGGTGACAGACCATTTTGACAGTAATTAGATGGCTGATTGTTGCGTTGTGGTCACCGCAGGCAAAAGACACAAACAAGCAGCACTCTCCTCTTCTTCTTGCATGACTAAAACAACTGACTCAGGAGGAGGTTCATATCCTACTTTCACGTAATGCACCATTTGGCATCGTAACCGCTTCCTGCTCCACGCAGCAACCGTGTTAGGGATGTTCACATCTTCTAGTCTTTGACTGCACGGTCGCCCTCCATGTTGTGGTAAAGTCAGACAGTAATACAGCAGGGTTTCCTCGTTCTGTCATCCTCATAGCCACATCATCTCTGTTTATATTCTTAATGGTTATATAGTCTAAGCTTTGATGATGCTCCGTCTCTGGACAATACAGGATGACAAAATGAGCTTTAGATGGCCAGTTAAAGCTCTCCGAGGGTGCCAACAAACTGAGCTTTGAAAAAAAGCTTCACTGAGGTCGTGTTTGTTTTGTGTGGCTGTTGTGTTGTGTTGTGTTGTGTTGTGTTGTGTTGTGTTGTGTTGTGTTGTGTTGTGTTGTGTTGTGTTGTGTTGCCTTGAATTGAATTGAAAGTTGTATGACTCTGTTAACCTGCTGTTTAAATTCCCCTTGAAAACATTTCAGGTTGTCTTTTATGATCAACTGTACAGAATTTCTGAAAGTTCTCTCTGTCTGAGCCACATACAGAAAGCCTTGTACCCATGATGCTGAGTGCCCTCCCAGCACATCAGTTGGTCATCACAACTGCACCGTTTGACAGCAAAAGATTTAACAGGAACCCAAATAATCGCCTTGAAAAACAAATCAAGAAAAATGGGAGAATTAACATAAATCTGCCTCCCTGTGATAGAATATCAGGATTCATTATAGCGAAGCTAACTGGTTGAATACTAGTGTATATTGATAGGTCTGTTTCACTTGGAAGTGCAGTCACCCTGAAGTGTAAAGGCATATCTTCTCTCGCTAGATGCTATCCAGACTGATTTCTTCACAGAGAAGAATCAGCTCAGAAAGGGGAAATATTAAGGGCAAGAGGAGGTGCTGCAGCTGCCTGCTCAGTTGTGCATGAGATGATCAACATTGGGAGGCTTTTATCTGAGTGCTTTTCTCAAGATTCTCCTTACACAAGGATGAGCAGCGAACAAGTATGATGCTTTGTAAAAAGGTTCGCTGCTTTTCAAAGACCACAAGACTTCTCTGCGATTCTCAAAAGCACCCGATGGGACGCAGCAGCAGCTGGGCTGTCACTCTCTCACCTCACCCTGTAAACAGCGTTGCATCTGGAGCACGCCCCGTCGTCCCAGGCAACGGCCACAACCACACAAATCAATGTGGATGAAAACTACTTTGCAGAACAAACACTTTGGCTTGATTCATTGGGGGAAGCTGAAACTGTGCAACATGCAATTACAGTTACAGAAACTCACATTTGTTCTACGACTATTAGAAAAGTATATAAGAGTTTGGATTTTACAGTTGTTACCTGTAATGTCTTGAATGCGACCAGACCAGCCTCAGCACAAAAAAAGTAATAAATGCACATCCTCATGCACCAACCACACACTGGCTTGATCGATGCATTGTGCCACAAAGAGCTGTGTGTTGGCTAGCAGGGGGATGGGTCAGTGTGCTGCTGCTGCTCGCTGTCTTTCTGTGTATTCTCGTCTCCTCTCTGGTCGCAGCGGCAGCTGACTGTTGCTGCACTGAGAGAATCTCCAGCTAACTTCCAGCTTAGAGAAGCGGCCGTTTAAAGGTGGTGGATTCTTCACCGTTACATGCGTCGGCGTCTCTGATCCTCGTCCACCACAGAGTTGCCCTGAAGAGGAAAGGAGCTCCACTCTCTGGATTAGGTAAAGTAATACTTTGTTAATAGAGTGACTTTTCTCTGGATTTGTATGCAAGGCTGTAAATCATGGTCTGTTTTAGAATAAATCAATTGAAAATGAATAGTATGGATCAAACGTCCTAAGAAAACAAAAACAGTTTTGAAATGGTTTTTTCAATTATTGTATATAATTGTAAATGAAGCCTTTGAATAAACAGTAGTTGTTTTCTATTTTTCAGTTTCCTGCAGTTTCATGTGTAATTTTTGGGTCTTATTTAAAATCTTTTTTTCTAATCAACTCTTGATTAGAATAATACTTGATCAAAATAAAAAGATGTATTACTGTAAACGGATACTGATGGACCATTATAGTTATTGTCAGAAAGAGGTTTGATCTCTTGATGCTTTAACTTTTGGCTCGCCAATATAAAATCATATTTTCCCACGTGAAGACAACTTTAAATTATAAACTGACCATTCGTACAGAAAGATGAATCTCTACTAGAGATGTTTGTTGATTCAAACTAATAATTCTATCAAGAGAACATCTTAAAGGTGTTCACCAAACGATCTGTAGGTCTGTGATCTCTTAATATGCTTTTAAAAAGGGTTTTAATGTATTTTAATATCCACTTGAAGAATGATGTACTTGAAAGCGTACAGGCAGCAGACAGGGCTTCCTCTCCTCCGTCAGAGCTTCTCCACTCTCATCGATCCATTTACTTTACATGAACATGAACTTCGAATTAGCAATTTCTGAATGAACAAGAACACGTTTCATGCACCCGTCCGAGTTATGAACTGTTGATCAGAGACGGTAAAGAGTACGTTTCACCTTTACAGTCAACTCGGTCACATGAATCAGATATGCACTTGATTTGTGCGATTTTAGCCTTTCATATGAAACACAGCTCCGAGGCCTAATGTGGGGAAGCAAGAGGTGATTGAGAGTTCCTGTGACGCACGAGGCTTCACTGAGCACAGCAAGAGCTCGCTGTGTGGACCTGACACGCTGCATGTCCATGTGTACTGCACCCACTGTGCTGCAATATACATGTCTTTGCTTATGTATTATTGTTTTACACCACAAAAGAAACTGCAGCTTGCATAGCATTTTAGAGAATTTAAATAAATGTAATAGTTTTGAAGGGTGCAAAAACATTACAAAGCCACGGCATATTAGATACTTCATACCATGCTAACATATTCACACGTTTTCATGTCAGATTCACTGCTGCCGAGTGGCATCGATCAACTACATTTTGGATCAGGGGTTTTGTGTCAATGGCAGAAACAGTTCATAACATGTTATTGTTCTCAAACAAACTCTTTATTTATGCAATACATGACACATTTGAAATGAATTTGAGAGCATTTTGCTGCTATGGCAGCTCACTCCGGTCTATATGCTGAACCGAGGCCAACAGGAAATGGGTTCACGTATGAATGAAGTCCATATTCCGCGTGTCCTCATCACATTAACATAAAAAAATAAAAATAAAAATCCTCTTATAATTACTGCAACAGCTGAGCAATGGAACTCCACAGTCCATGCAGCCATTTACATTATCAAACATTCCCTGACTTGATCACCTAGTCCATAAATAACATCTTATTTACAGCACAGCAACCACTACAGGAATTTTTGACCAATTGTTACACTTCAGTACATCTTAAAAATGATTCTGTGGCATTTTCTGACCTGATAAAAACTCTCGAAGCAAATCAGTTCAATAATACTGAGTGAGGATCTCCTCTCTGACCAGACCGGCCATGGCAGCTTCACTGCTCCTCAACTCTTATCATGATTAATACTTAGCCAACCGCTTTTACAGTCTGCAGGCGTTAATAATTGATATTAAAAAGCTCTGACTGTCATAATCCTTCTCATTCTACGTACCATGAGACGTGTAATTTAAAAGAAAAAACAGCAGAAAAACGTATGCTGTTTTAATCTGACATGTAAGTGGTGACCTAAAAGATTATGGGGGGCATTTTAGTCCAAGAAAGCACACTGTGGAGAAAGTTTTAAGTTCTTTGAACAGGAAACATGTCTGTTTCCATGTGTCAGTTATTGTGGAGCACAGTTAAAAGACTTGGACAGGGTTGGGAAGTCTAACGGAGCCAATATTGGCTAAGTAGGCTTCCTGAAAATAAGGTTTAATCTCCACCCTGTGATACTGTTGATCCCTCTACAAACTTGTCTGTTTGCCAGAGAGGCAGACCTTCTCATCGCACATTTTTGTAGGCATAAGGATCACGTATACATCCGCCTCCTGGTGTAAACATAAGATCAAGAGTTGACCTGTGGAGCTTCTAGATGCTGTCCATGTTGCCGTTGCCTAGCAACAGTGTTTTTACGACTTACCCATTTGACTGCCAAGCGTACGACATCACAAGTTCCCATGTTGCAACCATTTAAACGCAGTAAAACATCATGGAAATCCTCCAAGAGCAGCTGAAACCACAAATCTGAACCTCGTGGTGTGGAAATGTCAGGTGTCACCACAACCAGTCGAATTTATCCTCTACAGGTCATTAAGAATTACACAGAACTTATTGTCTGTTTTCATGCGTGTTTCCCTTCATCTATGCCGAACCCCACTTCATCCTCCAAGATGCTGAACCTGACCTCAAACTCACCCTGAAGGGCGTGAATATACAAAAGGTGATGAAGGTCGACAGTTGTAAGACTTTTAGTACTGTTGTGGGAAAGTAAGGTTTTCAGTTCTTCTCCCTATTCAGCTGGTTTGAAAAGCTGAGACAGGCCGTCTCCAACGTCCTGCCAACGAAACAGACCTACTGCACAAGACGGGCCCAAGGACAGCCCGAACTATAACACCCCAGCTCTTCCATAGAAACTACAGACACACTGCCTGTTCCAAAACTCAAACAAGTTCACAGTTAAGTTTCAAAGCATCAGCTGGGAGGAAATGTGGGGATTTCCGAAGGGAAAACAGTCGGTACAGAATGTGAACTCGAAACTGGCACATTTCTCAAGCATCAACAACTGACACGAAATAATTCACATGACCTGAAGTGAAGTGACTCAACGCAATAAAATGTCAATGTGAAGGAACGATAACTAAATAAAGATGCGTTGTGCTATATGACATCATGTATTTGTATATTTTTGCCCCCAGATATTTTGATTGTTGATGGTGACGACTTGTATTGCATAATGCTGCAGAGGTTAGTGGGTCGGTGATTGCTGTACACAAAGAGAGATGCTGACATCTGTGTGGTTGTGTTCCCAGAAATGGACGTGCAACCCGGATTCTATCGGCAGGTGGATGTGGAGGACCACGCTCACTACATCGTGGCCTTCTTTGTCTTGGTGATTGGAACTCTGGGTGTTACTGGGAACGTCTTGGTCATGTGGGCCTTTTACTGGTAAGCGGCTTCCCTTGTGGGAAATGGTGATGGTGAGCAATGTGCTTGTCTGTCGTCGTCAATTTTAGAGCTTCACATTTCAGCCAGCCATAAATTACAGATTTTTTTCCTCCTAAAGCTAGTTGTCCATATTTTAGTCTATTCTGCAGTTTCTAAATGGTCATTGGTTGAACAAACTTCATCCTCCAGTCAGGTTCCATCACAGACTTTGACTAAGAAGGTGTGGGTCCAAATTATTAATGAATAATATCATTTTCACTTCAGTGAAAAAGTCATGCGGTCATGCTCTCTGAGAGACGCTGATATCAAGAGTCAGATCTCCAAAAAAGATGCGAATATGCTTCTTCAAAGGGAGAGCTTTTATTTCTTTAGTCTTTATTTCTATAATCAAATGGAGTTTTACTTGTGGTAAAGCTTTCTTTATCTTCATATCTCCTGGATCATCACACATGTAGAGTCATGGCTAAACATCCATCCAAAGAAATTTCTTCTGAAGGTTTCCTGTTTTTCCAGTTTGAAGCTTTATTTTGAAGTATTGTTGATAATTTGCTGTATCACCTTCCTTCCTCTCCTCTTTGAGATGTACCTTCTTTTTTGCGTCACACCTCCACTCAGGGAAAATATAATTACACCCTTCAACTGTCATCATTCAACCATAATTGTTCTATAATTGTTCAGATTTTTCTACCACATCTCCCACAACATTAACCACACTTTCACTTGGTTTTCTGAGGGATGATAAACGGATGAAACAAAATAAGTCATTATTTGTTCATGTTGTTCACAACTGAACTATCATGAATCACAGAGCGTCACTCATGACTGCACCCGAAGCTTTCAAGTTTCCACAGATAAAGATTGAGCAGGACCTTTTTCATTGTTACCTAACTAACTTATATACGAGTCCACTATTCTTAACATATTCAAAAACATGTAATATGTTATTTTGTCATCTCTGTTTCCTATACATCTATTTAAATCAGTAATTAAACAAAATCTACAGTATATTTCATATTTAAATATTAACATCGGGTTTCCATGTCACTTACCAATCAAAATAAAACAAATAGTTCAACATGCAGTTGTTTTTACTTTTCTGAATCGATTTTGGTTTATTAAATTACTCATCAATTGTCAAAACTATTACAATAGAAAAAATAGACAATTTCAAGGGAAGACGAGCAATTAAATATTAAATACACAACTCATAAAAGATCATTGCACCTAGATTTGACATTTTAACATGCTTCAATCACATTTCTGCATGTGAACGGATCCTGAGAACCAATTCTAGGAAATAAAGTGGGCCGCAGTCGGAGAGCACAGAGCTCTACTGTTCCGTTCATAGAAGCTGTTTGCCTGAGGACTGTTTGGTTAATCAGAACACTGTCAAATAGCACTTTTAAAAAGTCTATCTGTTTTCAGATATAATGGACAACACAACCAAAACAGATAAGAGTGAGTATTAAATGAAACTTTTATATCAGTATGTATTTTTAGAGAGAAAAACAAACTGAAAGTGAAGACTCCAAGCACTTCATGTGATATGATGTTGACCCTGTGCAGATGTTCCAGGGAAACAGTTTATTGTTGCATTGAGAAGAACAGTCGAACACCACAAGCACACGCAGAACTGTGTTCACGGCAGCCTGCAGGCATTCAATAGCAGGAAACAACTCACTGATTTCATAATGGCAATGGACAAATCAATGCACAAATTCAATAGTTTAGCCAACTACTCACTAATTTGCAAACAGTCAACAGTGTGCTTCCACCTAGAACACTTAAAGAAGGTAAGCAAGCATAAAAAAAGGAGTGCAACTCAAGGTTATCCAATCAGCTAGGTGTGGCCCAGTATATAGTGACATCACACAAAGTACTGTAGACGTTCAGCTGCTGCAGATTACAAGACAGAAAATGTGCTGTTACACAAATTGCTATTAAAAGCAGAAATCCCGCCACTTAACTGATTTTTAAATGTTTAGATTCCCAGTGAAGGGCATCACGGCGTCCTTCCATCCATCATCCATCCATCATCCATCCATCATCCGTCCTTCCATCCATCATCCATCCATCATCCATCCATCATCCGTCCTTCCATCCATCATCCATCCATCATCCGTCCTTCCATCCATCATCCATCCATCATCCATCCATCATCCGTCCATCATCCATCATCCATCCATCATCCATCATCCATCCATCATCCGTCCTTCCATCAATCATCCATCCATCATCCATCATCCATCCATCATCCGTCCTTCCATCCATCATCCATCCATCATCCATCATCCATCCATCATCCGTCCTTCCATCCATCATCCATCCATCATCCGTCCTTCCATCCATCATCCATCCATCATCCATCATCCGTCCTTCCATCCATCATCCATCCATCCTCCATCCTCCATCCATCATCCGTCCTTCCATCCATCCATCATCCATCCATCATCCATCCTCCATCCATCCATCCATCCTCCATACATCCATCATCCATCCATCCATCCTCCATCCATCCATCATCCGTCCTTCCATCCATCATCCATCCATCATCCGTCCTTCCATCCATCATCCATCCATCCTCCATCCTCCATCCATCATCCATCCATCATCCGTCCTTCCATCCATCCATCATCCATCCATCATCCATCCTCCATCCATCCATCCATCCTCCATACATCCATCATCCATCCATCCATCCTCCATCCATCATCCATCCTCCATCCTCCATCCATCCTCCATCCATCCATCCATCCTCCATCCTCCATCCTCCATCCATCATCCATCCTCCATCCATCCATCATCCATCCTCCATCCATCCATCATCCATCCTCCATCATAAATATGGGAAAATCCTCTTTATATTTCAACACACATTTAGAATTGAAAACTATGATGTCAATTTCATATTTTTTCACTTTTTATGAATTGAAATGCTGGCCTCTAGAACCCCTGTAGAACAGAGTATACATCGCTGTGTGTATTGCCTCCAGTATATAGACTGTCCTCTCCTGGTATATAGTATACAGCTGAATTCAGCGAGGAGCCAAGTGTTAGATCAAATCCTGCGGCTGACATGTTTTTTGCATTAAGGTCCAACATTCAGTGATGCTCCGTTGTCCACAGCTATCTCCAATGTCGCATCACTCAATCTACTCCAGTCACACCTGTTTACAGAAAGGCACTCTAACTTATCTGCTGCTGCAGTTTTTTTCTAGTGAGTGGGCGAACCGGGAGGACAATGCCCAGAGGCCACCAACAACAATAGAGCTGATGTTACTATTGAAGTAAATATTCAGCTGTGGCACCATGAAGCATGCTGCATCTTTGTTATCAGTTCAGTTGGAACAAATATATATATCCTGCAAATGTGTCTCCATAATTCCTTTTTATATCACTGTATATTGAAATAAAGGTGAGTGTACAATGCTCACTGACACAGATTACACTGGGACCTCAGATGAGTGACATCAAAGGCCGAAGCTTCCATTTACAAACGCTAAAACGAGATTGAAGTCATGTTCAGATTTTTCTGCCTCAGCAAACCGAAAATCACCACAACCGGGCTCGTTTCCGGAGATCTTCTTTCAATGTAAAAAAAGGCTTCAACTGGGATTTATGCAGTGTTCCCGTAAAGCAATGTAAGGTGTGTGCTGTGAGCTGGAACCGTCGGTGTCCATTCACAGCCAACATCTGCTGTCGACGCTACGTGGAACAAAATGCTCTTATCGTTAAAAAAAACATGTACACAGAAATTTGTATTGTAGGTTTCCATGGAATGACAGAATGAGCAGGAATATATTGAGTTTGACAAAGCTAAAAGTATGTTTTCTTGTTAACTAATAGCTGATGCAGTTTAAACTAACTCAGTGGGAGGGATGCATTTTATGTGCATCTGTCTCGTTAGCTCAGATTGTTTTTCTGCAGAATTGAAAGGAGCAAAGTTCCCCAAACTGAACTGACTTTATTGGAGGGAAGTTTTGAGGAGCAAAGCTTGAAATATTTAAATCAAACACAAATGCCCCGTTAAATTGATCTTTCTGCTTGAACTTGTTTACACGGTTGGCTCCAATTAAATATACAAAAAGGGCATTTATCTTGCAGCATGCGATTGTAGATCTCAGAGGGGGCAGCACGAACAACAAGCTGGTTTGAGTCAGTCTCTTTAAGGCAAATTTATATCAATGACGCTCTCTTCTGATTGGCTGTTTCTCTTCTGAGTGATGTATGCTCGGGCCAACCAGGTTTTTTTTCAGTCTTGTAGCTCGCAAGTTCTGTGATGCAATGAGCACAACGTGTTTTCTTCAGAGGGTTGTGCTGAAGGTGGACATACGACATGTGACGTTGCAAATTATGGCAAAACTAAACGGCACAGTTGCTCAATAGAGGATGTGTGGAATTCTCCGTGAACTGACACTTAACACTTTACCAGCATTTATGTAGCACGTAGACCTGCATTGTTTTTTTTTTTTAAAAGAAATTAAAATTAGAATTTTATAATAGGCAACCTTTAAATATAATTTATAATTGTATTTGGAATCTCTTGGGATAAATTTCCTATAGCTTCAAACACAGCAGAAATCACTGCTGACCTTTGAACTGCAGACTAAGAGGTTTTGCTGCCACAGTGAGACAAGAGAGTTTATTAGAAAATCCATTTGTGCTGGAGTTCTGCAAGAGTTTGATTTTATGTGTACAGTAAAGTGTTACGGTGTTCGTTTTTGTGATTCCTCCGTGAACAGCTGCAATCTTGCACTTTTGATCAATCTTCGATCTGACCTTGATTTACTAGCATTTTATAAACAGTATAATGGAAACAAAGGTGGATTTAGGTTCAAATGGATGTACATTTAAGAGCTGCTGGATAAATACTGTACCAGCCAGGTTATGAATCTGCAACCCAAAACATCTGCACATCTGCACATCAGTCTAGGGACAACTACATCTTTCACACGTGGACTTGAACTGAACTTTAATGACTGTGATTGTGTTTTGGTACGTTTGTACAGAAGATTTTACTCTCTCTGTTACTAATGTTTATCAGATCTGTAAACTCTTTTTGCATCTGTCCCCCATATTGTTTTATGGGATACTGAGCCTTTCAATCATCATGTGTTTCAGTAACAAGAAACTTCGAACACCCCCCAACCTTTTCATCATGAACCTGGCAGTCAGTGACTTCCTCATGGCAATTACACAGTCACCCATCTTCTTTGTTAACTCCCTTTACAAGGGTTGGATTTTTGGGGAAACAGGTATCTGTTTTTATATTCAAATGCATTGTCTGCACTTAAAGAAAAACTATGTTCTTTATATATCTATGTGTGTTGTTTTAGTATGATATAGTTTGGATAGATATGAAATGGTATTGAATATAGTGCCTTAGAATTCGTATTTGTTCAGAGTTAATACTGTATGTGTGGCTGCTGCTGCTAATGTGTTTAGTCATCAGTCTTCAAACTGAAACTGTAAATTATTGATAATATTCTCCCTTTTTATTTGTTCCCCACAGGTTGTAAAATATATGCCTTCTGTGGGGCTTTATTTGGAATCACCTCGATGATAAACCTTTTGGCCATCTCTGTGGATCGATATATTGTTATCACCAAGCCTCTGCAGGCCATACAGTGGACCTCCACCAGACGCACCTGCTTCATCATTGTCCTGGTCTGGTTGTACTCACTCGCCTGGAGTCTCGCGCCACTTCTGGGGTGGAGTAAGTGAATAAAATCTCTGCCCACGTACTCTTGAGCAACAACCCTCTTTCTGATATTCTTGAACCCTTGATACTTTTTTTTTTTTAAATAGAATTTGTCATTTTCCTAAAGGTTCGTACATCCCAGAGGGCCTGATGACCTCATGCACATGGGACTACGTGACATCTACTCCAGCCAACAAAAGTTACACATTGATGTTGTGCTGCTTCGTATTCTTCATCCCTCTGGGCATTATATCCTACTGCTATCTGTGCATGTTCCTGGCAATTCGCCATGCGAGCAGGTAAATACATACAACATGCACAATTTCAATGCTGTCATTTATTGGAAGACAACCTAACAAGTGCATAAAAAACATTATAATATAGTTTAGTGTACCGCGCAGACAACAGCCCCCCTATACTGTGACATCAGCAATCAAATACAATAATGAGCTTCAGAAGAGGCTTCAAATACATTTTTATTTTCCTCAATTTAGCCTGTAAAGCCGAATATATTGACTACAAACCCTTTTGTATTGCTTCTGTCTGTCCAAACAGAGATGTGGAGAAGTTGGGGTCTCAGGTGAGGAAGACAACGCTGATGCAGCAACAGTCCATCAAGACTGAATGGAAGTTGGCCAAGATCGCCTTTGTGGTCATCATAGTGTTTGTTCTTTCCTGGTCCCCCTATGCATGTGTCACCCTCATCGCCTGGGCTGGGTAAATATACAGTGTTAGAAGCTGGGCTTTTTATGATTTTTAATAGTCTGACAGCATTAATTATGTTTAGACAGCTTGCATGTGTAAATCATTCCAGTCCTCCTATAGAATATCATTAAACATGATATTTTTGCATTAAGTTCAACCTACAGTACGAGTATTCCCAGTCTGCTCCCCCTTTTTACTTGTCAGCACTTTACACCTTTCAGATATGGAAGCGTTCTCAATCCTTACTCCAAAGCTGTCCCTGCTGTTATAGCCAAGGCATCGGCCGTCTACAACCCTTTTATCTATGCCATCATTCACACCAAATACAGGTGAGTGCACTTATCTCACTAGTTGTTAACTTAAGACATTTAGAAATTGTGCTGAGAGATCCTTGTTTTTTCAACAGGGACACGCTGGCAGAAAATGTCCCCTGTCTTCACTTCCTTGTCCAGCGACCCAGGAGAGGCTGCATATCAGTGTCCCGAAGCGAGTCGTCCTTCAGGGACTCGGTGCTGAGCAGACAGTCGTCGGTCTCCAAAACCAAGTTTCACAGAGTCTCCTCCATGTCTACGACAGATACGGTGAGTTTGAATGCTTCAAGTAGAAACAAACACAGAACGAGCAACAAATCAGATATCAATTACATAAAATGCATCATTTTAAACAGAAGGTTATTTTCCTCGCCCCTCGCAGCAGGTCAGGAGTGATGTGGAGATGGATCCGATAGACCAGAGCCATTGTTTCAGATCCAGCTATTCCCTCGGAGTTCTCAGGGACAAGGAGGACCGGTCACTGATTAATCAGACCGCGGGAAAGGGAAGCCAAAACCAGGAACAGGTAAGGTAGGTGTTTGTCATTATAATTGCAGATTCATATCATCACAAAGTCCAAACGCTGTTTGGACATGTCCTTTCAAGACGTGTCATGATGACTTGTATTTGACTTGAATTGTGTTGTAGACTGTCGTCCCAGAGCCCGGTTCACTGAACACACACGGCCACAAGCTACCGCCTGAGTCCGTGGACGCTGTGACGCCCTTGTCCTGGGGGAGGAGAAGGGAGGAGCATCTGGAAAGTTGGAATACACAGAACAAACAGGAAGAAGAGCAAGAGACAGAGTTTGAACGTGAAGAGACGGAGGAACAGCAAGTACCGAGGGAGAAAGATGAGAATGAGTCTCAGGTCCTCATCCGGCCCGACTCTCCGGACAATATTAAACATGTGCATTCCAGTGCATTCAACAGACGCATCTCGAGGGACGGCACTCTGGACTGTGACTATAGTGAAGAAAAACCAGGAACAAGAAGCAGGCAGCGAGAACCGCTGCTGGAGTTACAGCCGCTGGACTGTTCTGCTCAACTATGTGAGTCTGTGCAGAGATTTCTGTAACACAGAGCTCAACTTCTGCTACGTTCACTGGTCCTTGGAGCTCCATTTACTGTGTTTAAAGAGTTAATCATCTTTAAATGAATGTGTTCAGCCACGCAGGTCAATCAAAAACATCTAGTTTTGTTTCTGCAATACAGAATTTCTAATAAGCGTTACGTACACAGCTCTCTTGTTTAGGCTAGCCGTTAACGTACACAGTTGTGTTCGCCTCGTTTTTGTGAAGAATCTTCTTTGCTATCAACACTGAAACAAACACAACGTAGAAATGGAGTTTTCAAAGTTCTTTACAAGAACTGAGAACAAAATGTTACGTCCTAAAGCCAAGAATCAACTATATATCAAGAACAATTATTTAACACAAACCAGATTTACCATCAACTTGTAGAGACCAAAGATTGTCTCCTTTTGAATGTTTCTTATTTTTTTGTGAAGAAACTAACTTTATTCACGCGTTTACTTTATAACTAAGATTGATTATCAGCCGTGCTCAAATGGGAATATATGGTCACTGCTGTATTTCATGTAAATGTCCTGTCTATGATGCACTATCAACATGTTCCTCATGTTTATAATGAGTTTGGGTGATTGTAGAACTGATGATAATATACTTATGACACTGTATCACAATATTTATTTGTACTTTGCTGACATTATTCGCGATAACAATAACTGATGGCACTTTAGTAATTATTTGTTCTCCACCCCGAGACTGGCCTGCCCACTCACTCCAAAGCTACAGTTCAAGTCTGAATTTAAAGAGACATCTTTTGAACCACCTGAGATCTTCATCAGGTCAAAATGTGTTTGTAAAACACAAGATGATGAGAACGGCATCGAACTATTTTATTGTAAAGCGTTGTGTGTGAACATGATGCATTTCAGCAACCAAACTTCTGCAGCTCATAAAGACACTCGACACTCTGATGTATATGATCATCTGCTGTGTATACCAATATCAGAATGATATAGTTTTCAATACGTGTTCTCAGGAACAGAACTGCTGCTGCAGCAACCTCCAACGTTTTGCATAATTTCTTCCTTTAAATCTTCATGTTCCTGCTGGAAATAGTTTTCAAATGGTTCTTAAGAGCCTCCTTGATATAACTTCAACATTAGTGAATTCATTCTCTTCGGAGAAATGCGTCTGTATAACTTGCTGTGGTTATAAAATGATACACTGTGATGTTATGAAACGTTGTGATCAACAGCTGACACATAATACATTTGGACATAAGATGGTGTGCATAAACTTGACCAATTTAATGGAATCTATGCATAATGTCTTATACATAAATGATGGCACCTGCATTATCAACATGCATATTATTTATCATGTGTGAAAGGCTGCAGTTGGTACCATTACTTGTAAATCCACTTAAAGGTGCTGTCGAGAGGCAGATTGATACAGTATATTGATATTGTACTTGTTTTTTTTAACCCACTAAATCCCTTTTAGTTTCTGTTTGTCTGAGCAGCTTGACAGAATAAGAGTGAGGAGAAAGAGAAGGGAATGACATCCAACAGATATCCCACACGGGGTTGAAAACCAGGACACTGACCAAGGGAGACCACAAGTCCATTATCAGTACGGATCTACTTGAGGTATGACTGATTTGTTCGGGGTTTGCTATTCTACAATAAACCTCTTAAAATTCCTTCGAACTGAATCAGCCCCGATCACAAAAAGGCCCGCTCACATTTTTTTTTTTAGCCTTCCTGAAAGTTAATTCCAGGATTTCCCAAATGAAATGCTTCGCCTGTTATGTGGAGATGAGATAAAGGTACGTAGCGCAGCCTTCCATGAAGGACTCGTGCACTTCAGTTGTTCAATAGCATTGTACTGGGGGGTTTAGTCGGTTGGCGACCATACATTGACATGTAGCACAAAGTATGCCCCGCTGACCTCCACGGCACAATGCAAATATCTGAGAGCATGTGGCTCCACTGGCTGCATACAGTTAACAGTAATGTGTACACAGATGTGTTTATTTAACCTGATACAAAGGTGGCAATGCAAATCATTTGAAATGGCTTGTAATGTTATTTCAAGCTTTTAAAAAGACATCCAGACACTGAGCAGCACCAGACAGGACACACAACACCGGGGAGCGAAAAGGAATGAGTTTGGTCTTTTAAGTGCCAATCCATCCTTTATTGTTCTGTGTGCAAATAGCAGATCATTTTAGTTTATTCAAGGATGATTCATGAGTCATGAGTTGGGCACCGAACGTTTGTGAAGTTTCAGCAAAAAAATCTTGAGATCAGTAAGAAACTTCAGTGAATCTTCTAATATGGTAAATAGTGTTGAATAATTGTCGCTGCCTTGAGTTGACTTCATGACAACCTGAAGCTAGATGATATGTTTAGCTTGACAAGAACAGAAATATTTATAAACCTGTCACTTCCTTCCCTGAAGCCATAAATGGCATAAATCCATTCAGTCGGCACAAACGGTGAAGCATGTACTTCCTGTTCTGACCACTAGAGGGAAACCAACACTGCAACTAAAATCTGGACAACTGCATGACTGACATATACCACAGTAACCACACAATAATTCATTTATTACTTAAAATAATGATGATAACATGTAACTGAGTTACAAAAGACTTTAAAGGGAATATTGAAAACACAAATGCAAATGGAAAGTCTGAGGGAAATCGGAAAGACAGAATTTACTGTATGCTGGACTTTAATAAGAATGTCTGATATCATGTGTTCAATAAAACCCCTTCAAAAACATATGCTATGTCAATGTCAAAGTACAAATAACTCCAAAGGAGTAATTACTGCCTACATTTCTTTATTTTATGTACAAACCAACGTGCTTCATGAAACAGTATCTGACTTCCCGGACCTGCAGCACACTCGAAGCCTTTAGTGGAAAGCAGCACGTCACGGTTCACGGACTCAACCAGGGCGGCTGGTGGCCTGTCAATGTTTAAATGTTTCCTGCGTAACATCATGTAAAAGGATCTGCCTCTCATTCATTCCACCACCAAGAATTAGCCTTCTTATTTTAGTGACACAACTTTCCTTGACTCATAAATGCCAATGAGAGAATTCTGGATTTTAATAAAAGTCTAATTTCAATTAAAAAGCATCAAGTTGTTTTAAGACTGAATATAGGGATGTTTAAAAGAAGCCAAATAATGCAGTGATAAAGACCATCCACAGACAAGGGGTGTGAAAATATTGACTTTATTTGCGTTGGACAGCAAAAGGGGGACATCAGCGACAGTTTGTGACATCACAAACTGAGGGAAGTCCGACACAGTGGCTGAATACAGACTGAATTTCTCCATAGAATGAGTATTTTGATTCTATCAGTATTTCACCTGTATAGCACCTAAACCAGCTTTATAATCACAGGACACACGGAAATCTGAATTTATGTAGGACCTTTATGAAAGAAAGAGTTGGCCAGCTGAGTGAAGCCTGAAGCCTGAATGTAATGTTTGTAGTTATCTCACCTTTCAATAGAAAGTGTGAAATCTCCTGCAGGTGAAACACAAACAGTTGAAACAGTTGAAACCAGATGATTGAAGATAAATCAAGGTTGTCGGTGTGAAGCCTGTCTGACAGCAGCAGCAGAGTTCATGTGAACTTTCAGCATGTTGCACAGGTGGATGATGTTTTACACCAGTTTCATGCAGCAGTTCCTCCTCCACCGTTCACCTCCTCCTCCACCTCCTCCACCTCCTCCTCCACCGTTCACCTCCTCCTCCACCTCCTCCACCTCCTCCTCCACCGTTCACCTCCTCCTCCACCTCCTCCTCCACCTCCTCCTCCTCCACCGTTCACCTCCTCCTCCACCTCCTCCTCCTCCTCCACCGTTCACCTCCTCCTCCACCTCCTCCTCCTCCACCGTTCACCTCCTCCTCCACCTCCTCCACCTCCTCCTCCTCCGTTCACCTCCTCCTCCACCTCCTCCACCGTTCACCTCCTCCTCCACCTCCTCCTCCTCCGTTCACCTCCTCCTCCACCTCCTCCTCCACCGTTCACCTCCTCCTCCACCTCCTCCTCCTCCTCCGTCCACCTGCTCGGTGCCGCCGTCAGACGCCCCTCCGGGCTGTGACCACGCCCACCGGCAGCGGCGCCGCGCGGCTTATATGCGGAAGTTTCCGTTCCGCTCAGTCCAGTTGTTCTGAAAGTGAGAGCCGACGGACCGAAGTCACGCTTCTCTCTCTCTCCACCCCGAACCGGCTTCACAAGTCAAGGTGAGTCGCACCGGACCGCACATCTCCCGAATCTACCGAATAAACACCAGAAGCTTTCTGCTCGTGTTTCCGGTCGGACTTTGTTGCGTCGCGTTTCTTTTACAAAGTTACAATTAAGAACAAATACAAAATAATCGCAACGTGTCGCTCAATCGGGTTTGAACATTTCCGGGAATAAGTTCCTCATCAGTGTTGGAGACTCGCTTCAAGCAGTTCACGAGTAAGATACGAAATGGGTGATGTTGTCAGACATGTGTTTTCTGTCACACCCACCGAGCTCCGTAACATTACTGATACTCACTCTTCATCATCTTCACTCACTCTTCATCATCTACACTCACTCTTCATCATCTACACTCACTCTTCATCATCTTCACTCACTCTTCATCATCTACACTCACTCTTCATCATCTACACTCACTCTTCATCATCTACACTCACTCTTCATCATCTTCACTCACTCTTCATCATCTTCACTCACTCTTCATCATCTTCACTCACTCTTCATCATCTTCACTCACTCTTCTCATCTTCACTCACTCTTCATCATCTACACTCACTCTTCTCTTCATCATCTACACTCACTCTTCATCATCTTCACTCACTCTTCATCATCTTCACTCACTCTTCATCATCTACACTCACTCTTCATCATCTTCACTCACTCTTCATCATCTACACTCACTCTTCATCATCTTCACTCACTCTTCATCATCTACACTCACTCTTCATCATCTCACTCACTCTTCATCATCTACACTCACTCTTCATCATCTTCACTCACTCTTCATCATCTTCACTCACTCTTCATCATCTTCATCATCTCACTCTTCATCATCTACACTCACTCTTCATCATCTTCACTCACTCTTCATCATCTACACTCACTCTTCATCATCTTCACTCACTCTTCATCATCTTCACTCACTCTTCATCATCTACACTCACTCTTCATCTCTTCACTCACTCTTCATCTTCACTCACTCTTCATCATCTTCACTCACTCTTCATCATCTCACTCACTCTTCATCATCTTCATCATCTACTCTTCACTCATCTCTTCATCTTCACTCACTCTTCATCATCTACACTCACTCTTCATCATCTTCACTCACTCTTCATCATCTTCACTCACTCTTCATCATCTACACTCACTCTTCATCATCTACACTCACTCTTCATCATCTTCACTCACTCTTCATCATCTACACTCACTCTTCATCATCTTCACTCACTCTTCATCATCTTCACTCACTCTTCATCATCTTCACTCACTCTTCATCATCTTCACTCACTCTTCATCATCTTCACTCACTCTTCATCATCTTCACTCACTCTTCATCATCTTCACTCACTCTTCATCATCTACACTCACTCTTCATCATCTTCACTCACTCTTCATCATCTTACACTCACTCTTCATCATCTTCACTCACTCAGCTCTGATTCTGAAGCTGATCAAAATGAGTCTTTTAAAAAGAGAAATCTGTCATCATATGTGTTTCTGTAGATCAAACATGTGTTTCTGTAGATCAAACATGTGTTTCTGTAGATCAAACATGTGTTTCTGTAGATCAAACATGTGTTTCTGTAGATCAAACATGTGTTTCTGTAGATCAAACATGTGTTTCTGTAGATCAAACATGTGTTTCTGTAGATCAAACATGTGTTTCGGGCCTGTGAACATTATCTCATAAAATCAAGCTGGAACAACTTGTCCCGCTGACATTAGATGGGGATAATAAAACATACATTTTACATTGAAACAGAAATTTAAGGTTTTAAGATGATATTTTTTAACAGAAATGGCAAATATGAAGTCATTTATTCATGCCACATATGATTTAAGTTTCAGCAAATCATATAAAATGAATGTTCTGCCCATTTTCACTGACCACTCACGATCAATGGAGGTTTCATGTTTAGTGAATGTTTCTTTCTCATTCAACCAGGAATGTGAATATGGCTACCGAGCAAGCTTTTATATAACAAGATATGATAAGATCAAGAGTAAGTTAATCATGGCCTGTTTCTTACTGTTAATAAATGTATAATTATGAACTATTAGAGCTTTGATATGTTAAACTGTGCTGTGTTTAACACAGGAGATAACAGATATTGCAGAAACCCGACCATGTGTTCCCTGTTATTCACTGTAAATCCAACATTTAAATTGTTCTGTCTAATTATCACATTAACAAGTTAGAATAACATCTACTACAAGAACATTTGAACGTCTGAGCCAGTTGTGTTTTTGTATAAAAGTGCTGAAATATTTATCAGAATAAAAAAAACATCACGATAGAAACTTCAAAGACAATAAGAAGTGTTCGACCCGGTTGGTGAGAGCTGAACTGTTTTCTTCTGTAGAGGTGTCTGCTCATGTCTATACATGATGTCATTGGAGATTGCAAAACAAGCGAGGACATGAGATGAGCCCAATGTTTGTTCTCTCCATATTAGGAAATGATATGTGTGTCGAGCATAACTGCAGTCAGGGATACACACTTCAGCAAATCGCATTTCACCAACGTGTTTGTGCCTTCAGTGAGATATTCCAGCTGATTATGAAACCGAATACTGAAAGAATATGTTGTCCAGCTCGGTACCGAGTATTCTCTGAGGCTTGTTTTTAAGCAGCAGGAACCGCAGCTCTTTTGGGCCAGAAATCTTTGCTTAAAACACACAGTGGTTCGGTTTGTTAAGTCCAGACTATCAGGCACCGGTCAGGACCGGTCAGGACCGGGCAGCACCGGGCAGCACCGGGCAGCACCGGGCAGGACCAAGCTGAGCTTAGCTGCATTGTGTTGTAATAAAGATCAGAAAGCTTTATTATGAATACGTGTTCATCTATTCACGGTTCATTAACAGTTCCTACAAAGACATTTCTCAAATAACGCTGCAATTTGTTGATTTGAAATAGAAGCGGTTACATTTCTTCATGACAGTTTGTGGACAATTTAGGGCTTTTAATTTTTCCTAAAATTAAACTTCTTGGCTCACCTCAACCCGAGGTCACCTTGAAGACGGAGACAGCTGTCTTCAATTGGTTGCTGTCTTAATATAGACTCCCATATTCTGCATGTGTGTGTGTAGTTTAGTTTGGTGTAGATAACAAAATGTCAAAGAAAAAGGCATTTATTTTCAAGAAAGAAAGCTGAAGCACACCTGTCAGGTAAAACGGACAGAAACACTCGATACAGAGTTCAAAATTAGGACTGAAATGTATTTGGAGACCGCTGGTCGTCTTCTAAAAGACGCTGGGTGTGAAGTAAGAGTGAACTATTCCTCTGTGTTTCTGTTCATGTGTTCAGCTGGATCATGTTCTCCCTGGCATCCCGGAGATGTTCTGTGGGATTCATTGTTGGACAGCCGGTCACAAATTCACATTTTCTTCCAAGCAAATGATTCATTCACCTGTCGGCTGATTTTCTTTTGATCATTATCCTGCTGGAAAATGAATTTCTGTCATTTCAAAAACTTTATGGTTGATTTATTTAAATTTGCATCCCAAACTCCTCTGAACACTTTGGAGTCCATAATTCTATTAATGAATACAAGTTCAGCTTGAAGAAAAGCAACGACAGACTTTTCATGTCCCGACTTTGCTCTTTACTGTTTATATCGTCCTTCTTTAACCAGACTCATTAATCCTGTTCACAGGAGTCCAACTTCTGTCTCGCCTTCTTTTTTACAAACTAATAATTCCTGACCTCCAGTGAAGTCTCTTCACTTGTCTTTTCCTTTGTTGCTGTTGCCTTTAATTAACCCGTACGCTCCACAGAGCTCCCAGCAGGTGACCACAAGTTCACAGGTTGACGAGAAACACTCCATTTTTTAGAGGGTTTTGTTGTTCGGGCTTTCCCAGTTTCATTTATTTTAGTTGTAAATAACCTCATGAGCCTCTTGGATGTTTCCTGGTTGTTTACCTGTCCTAAATACTTTCTGGGATGTGCTACCCAGATGTTCACCTTCTCCCTATCACTTTCACACTTGGCTCTCATTCTTCTCTCTGCACCCTTTTGTGGTTTGGTGTCTTTAAAGATCTTGTTCGCCTCCAGGCGGGACGGTGAGACGGTGAGACGGTGAGACGGTGAGACTGTGAGTGAGACGGTGAGACGGTGAGACTGTGAGTGAGACGGTGAGACGGTGAGACTGTGAGTGAGACGGTGAGACGGTGAGACAGTGAGACGGTGAGACTGTGAGTGAGACAGTGAGTGAGACTGTGAGTGAGACGGTGAGACAGTGAGACGGTGAGACAGTGAGACGGTGAGACTGTGAGTGAGACAGTGAGTGAGACTGTGAGTGAGACTGTGAGTGAGACGGTGAGACAGTGAGACGGTGAGACAGTGAGACTGTGAGTGAGACAGTGAGTGAGACTGTGAGTGAGACGGTGAGACAGTGAGACGGTGAGACAGTGAGACGGTGAGACTGTGAGTGAGACAGTGAGTGAGACTGTGAGTGAGACTGTGAGTGAGACGGTGAGACAGTGAGACGGTGAAGGCTCATGCTGATTGTGTGTGTCATCCAGCTGACCAGGTGGTGCTTCAGCAGGTGGTGCTTCAGCAGGTGGTGCTGTGTCCCTGAGGGAATTAAAGATGGCAGCATGACTTACAACCTCATAAAGACGTGCTACTGGGATGACGAGGTGTTATTACTCATCAAATACTCATCTGATAAGAATCTGCATTGCTCAGTGCACTAATGTCAGAAATGTATTTTTCTTCTCCTTTTTAAGGCAGATGTTGAAATATTGAATTGTTTGCTATAGAAGTCACATGAATTCATGTTTTCCATTCACAAGGTTATTAGCAAAAGGAAAGTCCTCTTCTGATATTAAAGTGATATTAAAATGTATCAAGTATGATATCGGCCCTAAAGTGTAAAACCAAATCTCAGCACCAGAAGATCCCTCTCTTTACCTTCAGAAGTCCAGACCTTTAGTTTATTACATCACAACTATAAAGTCTCATCTTTCTTTGGCTCTCTAAAGTAAATGCTGATAACTGCTGACCATGCATTATTCCTCTCAGAGCCTCACTCAGATTTGCGTCTCCATGTAATTAAACTGTACTGCACATGTAATGTTCATGGGTTAGCCTTTGATGTCATGTTTTCATGTCTTCATCCACCCTTCCTATTGGGTCGGGCGGAGGTGATCAGTCTCCACATGACCGTTTTAAGTTGTGCACAGAGGCAGATTTAGTGGAATTCTCTCCCCAGAAACGTGTGTGTTGTTGACAGTAAAGTGTTGTACAGGACGGTCGACTGATTCACTTCACAGTCCGTCTGATAAATCCTCTAACGAACTAAAAGGTAACGTGTCACTGCAGGTTTGACTTTTGTCTCGCTTCCAGTAAAGAGCTTTCAGCTTCATTCTTTCATGGCAAAAGGAATGTATGACAGGCAGGGCTTAAACCAGTGAAACTCAATAGTGCATGAAATATTTTCCTGCCCCAAATATGTTTTGTTTTGTCGATCTTTCTCAACATCCATTTATTTCCCTGCTCGTGCATTTAATCAGGATCTGTACCACCAGGTAGTTCTGCTGCATTTAGCCGCTCAGATGTTTAAACATTCTGGAAATGAAACGCAAGGTTTTATTTGGCTGTGAATTGAAGCTGAGCTCTAACAAGTCTCTGGACATCCAGGCGCCCCCCCCCCCCCCCCCCACCACCACCCTCAGGCCCAGCAGCACCAGCAGCACCACAGTTGTCTGATGAAAGCCCAGTACTCACTTTCTTAGGGATTAACAGGGATTTTGGTAAGATGTGGAAGACATTTTGTCTCTCTGCTGTCGATGTCCAGTTCCAACGCGGTGATGAGACGCTCAGCTGACCTCGGGAACATCAATAACACACATTTGCTCAGTCTGTTGTAAAAAAGCGTGATGATGCCTTTTCCTGGAAATGGCTTCTTTTTTTCAGAAGGCTTCACTTGCCTCTGATTGTCTTGTTTAACTTTGACATGTAAGGACAGTATAATTATACTCAGTTTGATCTGCATATGTGTAAACTATTCTGCTATTTGTCTACAATAAACAGTTTATCTCTGGGTTAGTGAAAGAACACATGATCGGCCCAAGTGCAGCTTCAGATCGCTGATCGCGATTTTTTAAGGTAAACAAAAGATTACGAGTGCTGACTGGATGGAAATATTTCCGCCTTTTCTTTCTTTTTTTTTTTTTAACCACCGCAGGTTATTTCAAGCCTCGTCTCCAGTTTGCTGGAGGATGTGCATCAACAGCATTTAATGCTGAGTAATGAGCATTAAATCTTGTACTTTGTGTACCAGTCCAACATATCCAGCCACGAGCACGTGGGACGATGTGTCCTGTTGCACTTTATCTTAGACAGCTTTATTGTGAGTAGGTTTAAAGAAGCCGTGACGGTCCACAGCTCTGGTTAGAAGCTCTTACATGACAAAACATGTTTCAGAAGATATTGTTTATCGTTTGGACACATTTTATTGTCAGTCGATTATTTTCAGTCTTGTGTTTGAATTGTGTGAATTCTCTTCTTGGATTTGATCCCTTTTAATATGGGTGAGAATAAATATCTGTTCTTGTGTCTCCAGGTGCATCATGAGCAGCAGCTACAGCGTCTCCCTGGCTGGCCCCGCCCCCTGGGGCTTCCGGCTGCAAGGAGGGAAGGACTTCTGTCTGCCACTCACCATCTCACGGGTGAGTGACACACACACACACACACACACACACACACACACACACACACACACACACACACACACACACACACACACACACACACACACACACACACACACACACACACACACACACACACACCCCTTCACTTCATGACAGTCACCTCAGAGGAATGCTGCTCATGCTCATTGTGCCGTTTGCTTTGTCAGTGCTGGAAGTGTGTGTGGCTCTCGTTGCTGGGTTTAGACACCTCCTTGAACAGTTCGTGGCCCCGTCACTCAGCCCCCCCGCGGCCTTCACCTCCTGCATGGCTTAGCTTGTTGTCAAAATAATGTCACATAACACTATTTTGACCACAACGCACTTTCTGTTAATTTGAAAAACTGTGAGGAATGTCTGTAATGGCGGTTCAGGATATGTTCGGAGGATGAAGCTGGTAGCTGTTAGCAGCTGATGTAATTTTGGCCGTTCAGATGAGGGATGGTGCAAAGTGTCCTGGCCTTTCCCCCGGTATTTGTCCTGATCTGAGACACGTGTGCCTGGTCTGCAGTGGAAGCATCCCGACGCGTCCTTAAACGGCCCAGCTGACTGAAACTCTAGGAAGCCACGGTGGTTCTGTAATAACTATTTGGGAGTGTGAGCCACATGAATCCAGAGCGGACTGAGCAGGTTCTTCCGAGCTTTGATCCGGCTGCAGGATGGCTTGTTGTTTAATGAAATGAGACGGGTCGGGCCTCCGCCTATAGAATCACACTGTTTATGTACATAGTGCACCGACGCTCTGTGCCAAGCAGTGTGGTTGCAGAAATTAAAAGAAGTTGTCAGTGTAGTTCACTGTTTGTCTGTTAAGTATTTGAGCCCAAAGCTATTTGAAGTGTGTCAGTTCTGCTGCACTGGCTCTTGTCAAACAGTATTAAAGGAGGCAGCTTGTCGAAGGAGCAGTATCATTCTGTTCCCACGACTTCCTGTTATGAAACTGTAATCTCATTGTAATGACCAAGGTCACTCGCTGTGTTTATTTGTTCCTGGCAGGATCAGTTACAGGATCAGTTACAGGATTTCAACTTCGTGTGTTGAGAGAAATAACTTTTCTTATTTGGAAATATGAACATCTGTGTTAGTCACTGTAAAGAGAATTAAAAGGCCAGCATAGCTCCCAGCACTATTTTTATGTCTTGCTGCTATGATAATAGTGGCATGCAGGACATGATGTTGTCAGTAAGCTGCCTGTCATCATGTCTTAAAAACAGCTCATGATTGAAGCACCTCTCCAGTGATATATAGAAGGACCTTCATATGTTCTCCAGGAAGTTTGCATTTATTTGTAATAGTTTCAACAAACAATAAAAACAAACAAATGTGCATGTATTCTACTTTGTTGAGAAAAATACAGCTCCAATTTAATAACTTTAAAAAACATAGTGACCTATAGTGTTGTAACAGGAAAACCTCAATCTCTTAAAGTAAAAAAAACAATGTGTACATATGTTCCTTCTATATCAACTATTTCTACATAGCTATAGATACCATCATATGCCCAAAAATGCTCTATAAACATCACGATATGAACATTTTGTATATATTGTAAATCTCAATAAACCTTCAATGCATAACAGAAAGTCAATAATAGTTTACTGACGTCAACATCTGATACAGTTGAACTTTCTAAGGAGCTACATATTCAAGAGTACTGACATCAATTTCACATTGTAGTTTTAGTTTTGTTCATGTGATGTTTCAGTTGATACAATATGGTTTAATACGCATCGTATTGAACCATATTCAGTAAAACTCTTCAGTAAAAGTGCTCTGATATTTGTAGGGATGTGCCATGTCATATTTCAGAGTTGGGGAACATTTCCAGAAAGCCTTGAAAATGTTTGTGTGGGAAGATCAGAAGTGCTCGTCATGTGGTGGTCTGTTTTTGTGGGATCTGGTGGCGGGGAGCTTCTCCATGCAACGTTTTGAATACCTCCGTGTCCACCGGCAGTCCTTTGTTGAGTCATTTGTGGTGCCGAGCGTGCCGTCCTGCCGCCGAGCAGGCAACGCGACTCTCACGGATTTTCATTCCGTCACATTGTTGGTTGGTGTCATTCCTGGGACATATTTCTGTCTCCGTCAGCACATGACCAGTAAACGGCTCACATTTCTTGTTATTGTCCAGCCGCCAGGAATAAGCCCAACTCTTTTGTCTGTTTCTCTGAGTTGTAATCCTGAAGTCACAAAAGGCAGAGCCGATATCACTGAAGCTGGAGGTGTGCAGACTGTTATAGCAAAGCTGGAAAGATTACATCCATATTTATAACATGCATTTTTATTAAACTTGATAGTCGGAGCAATCAGTTCTCCATCTAAATAATCTGTAATGATGACTGTAATCTAAATCACACAGGAAAGAGTATGTTAGTAGACTGTTGATGTGTTGAAACATCTGCCAACAGTTTTACTGTTTTACTTCAGTTCCTTCATTAGATGAGTGAGGAGGGAACGCTGCAGACCTCAGGCCTGTTTTAAGGTTCATTGGAAACCCACAATGTTAAATGGACTCAGTTTGCAGTAAAGAATATACATGTGTTGATATCACATTAAAGCTTATATTTATTTTGCCATGGAATAATGATGTAATAACTTTACATATGTGTACCATTTGTAACTGCACAGAATATAAAGCTGGTTACTGGAAAGACATCGCAGCCTGTAATCCTGATGCCTTTTTGAGATTACTTTTGCTTTTGATTGCTGTAATAACACCAAGTTAAAGTATGAAGTGGAGTGCATACCATAACTCATAACTCATAAGTAGTGTGTAGGGTGTCACAGTATGAATAGCACTATTCAGTAAATATTCCCAAAACATCAAAAGTCTTTACACACAACACATTGTCCAAATAAACACCAACCTAAAAGAGTAAATTCTCTCAATTGATAATTTATGTCATGGTTGTTGAATATTAATTCACCATATTATAAACTATAGGTGCGTTTGTGTTCATTAAATCTTCTGTAAAAGAAAAAAAAGAATTAAGGTCGTGAGCGATGATTTTGTTTATTCGACGTACATTTTTCCTTTCAGATTTAACTGTTAACAATGCGGCTGATTGTTAAATGTGGAACCAGCCAATAGGAGATGGATCGTTTACTGAGGAGGAGCTCCATTATTCACATTATTTGTGCGGGTGTCTCGGTTTCTGTTTCTCCAGACTCGTTCCGTCCTCGTCGTCTGTGGTTGTTCCACTTCCTTCATGGCTTCCACGTTTGAAAAACACACTTGAAATGATATTATTTTGAGAGATTACTATGAAAGTCTCCAACTGTATGAGCATATTTCTGCTGTGTATCATTGTGGTTGCTGTAGGTCAGTTGGAGCTCATTTCAGGCTGCTTAGCCTCAGATGTTGGTTTTTTTTCACCAATTCTTTTTTGAATTTGTGAAGTGACGTAATACAAGAAAAATATGAGGTAATTGGCTCAAAACCTGATTCAAGCTTACTGAGTTTCCAGTGAGACACCGAGACAACTGGTGTTCTTTTTGCAAATATTTAGAATTTGAGTTGGTTCCCAACGATCTTTATGATGCTCTTTGATCTCACTTTAAACATGTCACAAAAAATTTTCTAAATCAGTTTAAACACTCTTGAACAGCTGACACAAACTGCAGTTTAATTTCCTTTCTGCAGACTTTAAACATTTAAAAAGTGTGCGTTATTTAATGGCATGTATTATTATGTATTATGTAAGGAAACACTTAGATGTCATTGAACACCTTGAAAATATATTGTAGTTTTTCTGACGTGTCATACAATATTTACAAGGTGACGCTTGCATCATTGGATGACGGCATTGGCTGCATAGTTTGGTAGTTTCATTAGAGGGAAAATGGCCAGTGTTAAATATCAACTATTGCTCCATTGCATGAAAGCTGTTATTTAAGTGCAAAGGACACAATCTACCCGTTTACATTTGTCATCGATATACAATTAATACACAGAGGGGCTCATATCTTGTTAGGCTCCTCGGATAACGAATATTCTAGCCATCTGCCGTGAAGCTATAACTTCTGGTTCAGCTTAAGTCCAGGAAAAATAAAAGCAAGCTGTAAAAAAGTCCCCTGGCATTCAGGGAAACTGTTGAGACAGATAGCTTGTGGTCTGTGCTGCATAGCTGCCAAACAGTTTGTGTGTTTTTTAATCTCTCTCGTATTAAAAACTCTTGAGAGTTTTTACATGGAAACTTAAATGTAATAGAAACCAGTTAGATCTATCCAGTATTTCTCAACTTCATAAATATCCAATAATTTACACTTTCCAGGCTGCCTTGTTTTTGTAATAATCTGTGCAGGTCCTGGAGATGTGTTCAGGTTACATGTGGGTTTTGTGGAGACTGTTATCTGCAGTATGTGTTTGATCCCAGTTTGATCTCCCTGGTGTCTGTCTTGAGTTGTATCGAGAGCATCTGCTTCCAGTCTCCTTAATGCCATGTGGCAGAGCTATAAAGAATAACTGTCACTGGATTTTGATTTAGATCACTCACTCGTTTTTGGATGTGATACGTTTTAAGGAAAAATGCGCTTTTTCTTTGATTTGACTCGCTCCACGTAATAAATCGGCGCGCTGGGCCGCGGGATACGACACGTTCTCATGGTTGCAGCTTAGACTTCAACCCACAGTTACATTACACTGTGTGACCGTCAACAGCGATAACAAGCCTTTACACTCCTTGTTTAAAGGATTGTAAAGTCTTTTCACATCTGTAAAGATTAAAGCGCTGCATAAATGTCATCCATTCAACATGGTTTCTCATTGTCTCTCATGGCAGTGAAATCTGTTGGTATTTCGCTGCCTTTGGAAGTTGTACCTTTTGAATGGATCATTGTTTTCATGACTCTGCTGTTGGAAAGTGTACAAAGACATTTCTATCAGTCAGGCAGAAGAACATGCTGCAATCCAGGCAGTCGGTTAAACTAAACTACTCTCATGTCACTTGGCTGAATAGAAGGTCCGATAAGGCCCGGTGTAAATGTGGGAGAGTCGCATGAATCCCGGACGGAGGTAGAAACCAGCAGTGGGACTTGGCTCGAGTCCCACTGTGTCTAAAAAGCTTTTTATATCATCTGGCTCGCCAGCGCTCGTCGGCCCGGTTTGTTTCTGACCTGACTAAAGAGCATTCAGTATTCAGTTCGGGGTTGGTATTGTTTTGTGTGTTTTGTTTGCGTTGTCATGGCGATTTGACTAAGAGCTCCTTGTAGGTCTGCCCGGCATCTCGTGTTTTCTAGCAGCCCAGATTGATGTAGTAACAGACTGGGGTCAAACCATGACAACCGTTTGTCTGCCTCTGCTCAAGTGCCCTTAATTGGGATGTTTGGCTTGGAGGAGAAGTGTACTTAGTATTTGGTGCCCTCCCAACTGCTGTCTGCTACTCTCCCATTAAAGTGTTCTCTAATCTCTCCTCCCCCTGAGTGTTTCAGCAAGCTTAACATAGAAGACTTTAGGTTCTTGACAAATAACTGTAGTTGACGGCTTGTGCTTGTTCACCAGGTCGGGCAGGAATCACCAGAATACCACAATACCACAATACCATATGAACACAGTACTTAAACCACAATACCATATGAACACAGTACTTAAACCACAATACCATATGAACACAGTACTTAAACCACAATACCATATGGACACAGTACTTAAACCACAATACCATATGGACATAGTACTTAAACCACAATACCATATGAACACAGTACTTAAACCACAATACCATATGAACACAGTACTTAAACCACAATACCATATGGACATAGTACTTAAACCACAATACCATATGGACACAGTACTTAAACCACAATACCATATGGACATAGTACTTAAACCACAATACCATATGAACACAGTACTTAAACCACAATACCATATGAACACAGTACTTTTCCAACATCTTTTTTTTATAAAAAAATATAAAATACAGTGTTCAGTCTGTTCGTCTCACTTTCGTCAGGCAGCAAAATGGGATTGACAAACACTCAAAAACCTGCCATGTTGCTGACAAATGTATTTATTTATATAATGAAATATAAATACTTAGCTCTATGTATTGATACACTATTGACATATCAAGAATCTATGTTTTACTGATATTTTATTTTCCTCAACCCACCTGGCAGGTTGCTGCACAATAATGTAATGCTGTCTTGTCAGATTATAATATATAAAATATTATAATTCCAGTCTTCTTTCATGAGCTTTACAGATTAAATACATGCAGGATCTACGTGTTATGAGCTTCATAATAATGACATTTTGAAGTTATGAATCAGGTCTTTAGACACATTGAACTCATTAGATAAAAAACAATGGTGTCGTAAAACTCACTGTTACGAGTAAGTGGGAAGTTTGTCAGCAAGTTAATAATTGCATGGAAGGAGTGTTTGTGACGGCGTAAGGTTAGGCCCAGGTCTTTTCCATATAAGGTCCTCTGTCTTACTCCATCCTACAGACATGACACACTTCTCTCAGACCTTCCAGCTCTCGCCATAAGACGCTTCCTGTAACATAACCTCTCAGATGTGAAATGACTACAACCGTCTTCCTTTGTGCTGAACTCCATGAAGGCAGGAAGTGACACTGACCAGCGAGGAAGATGAAGAGTTTCCCCACAGAGCTGAAGCAAACGTTGAATGCATTCACTTTATTCGATGTATTGCTGGAAGTAATGACATCTTCTCTGTAAAAGGGTGTCAGCTGTAATGTAAAATATGTAATTTAACAGGGGAACTATAAATCAGTGGTTTAAAAATACAGCATTGATATGTTCAGCTAAGACTTTATTCTGCGTTTTGGCCGCCGCCCGCCTCAGTGGAGAGACAGTAGGTGTTATAAATGGAGCTGAATCAGCCACTCAAAGGGAATCTTTGGTATTTTTTTTCAACCTGGACCATATTTTCCTGTCATTTCTGGTCGAAGTAACAAATGAGGACAAATATTTTTGAAACTGAACCTGTATTTAGCGAGAGCGCTTCAGCCGGCACCCGCAAAACAGGCTGCAATCTAATGGTTCGGGCCAACGGTGAACATCCAATAAAAGTGCTTGTTTTTCTCCACTAGCAGGCTCAGATTCTTAATATAATCATCTAATAACATTGTGGAAAGGACATCAATTCAATGTGGACTCTGTTTAGGGCTCCTAAACAGAGTCCACATTGAAAAAGACGTAGTTTCTGTTTAAAAAGCTGCGTTCTTTTTAAATAGAATCTCTTGTTATAAATCCTTTTTTGTCTTTATTATTTTATTGCCATATTAAGTATAAATTGATTTCTGTGTAAACATCTAAATCTGGACAGTCTTTATGAATCATATTTTTTTGCTGTTTTTGGTTATGCTGTATAATAAATGAATTGAAGACATATGGAAGCAACGAACTGTTACTTTTTCTAAGCTTCCTTTCCACTTTTGTTTTAATAGTTTGGTACAACATGCCTGTCGTTACATGTAGACAAAGATGGACTTCTTCCACATCATTTGCACTAGAAATAAATGAGGGAACCTTTTAGCTAGTAATGTCATAATCTCCAGTATGCCGTCGGATTTGCCGTAATCCCTCAGATCCGCCAGGTATTGTGCAACATGCTGCATTCAAGCTGCATTTGTGGGACCACACAACTACATGTGCACTTGTGTGGAACAACCCGTCATTATCAGGAACTCCACAGCAGCAAAATCAGCAGTGTGGAGAGGACCACTGCTGCACAGCATCCAGTAAACACAGTTGGAAAGATACCTCGTGCATTTGGAAAGCATCTTTCTCTAAATGAGCACAAAGCCCTCTTTTTCTGACTTCAATTATTCTGGATGAAACACTCTTGGACAACATTTTTCTCTTTGACTGAGCAACGTTTTTAAATAGTAACACAGATTTCATGATATGATGTGTCTAATAGGATTTGGTATAACACATGGCTGCTCTGTCTCTGTCTTCTACAGCACAGCCAAAGTTCCTGTCCATTACTTATCTGCTCTCCGTCACGAGTGTCTCAGACCTCTCTTGATTTATATTTATAGACTGCGCATGCCGGAGATTCTTACTGTGCCATCTATTTGTTTTGTATCCACATGAGAAAGGCTGTGTTTAAGTGAAAGAAGTGGAGCTTTATAAAGTGCTCTCTGTGCTGAAGCATTAAATATTGTTAACCACATATAAAAACACACATTTTTAGGAGAATGTTAGCAGAGCCTTCCTCTCTTCTCTTCCTGAAATCCTAAATGTTTGAGGCGTCACCATATATAGAGCTATGTATTGTGTTTCATCACATCCCTACAAGGAGAACTTCAGATCTCTGGTCCAGTCTCTCGTCCTCACTCAGAGATGGAGACATCCTTTCTCTGCCGTTGACCTGAAGCTGTGTAGAAGAGCGAAGCAGACCAGATGATTTCTGGAGACTCTCTGGATTCATTGAAGAGAAAAGAGTTGCTTTATTGAAAGTCAATGGCTCTGTAAATGCTGGCGGGTGCGTCTGAGTGTCGGGTATTGATTGAATCCATGTTCATGCCTGTGTAGTGAGTCTCCTTCCTTTTGTGAATGGTACTCAGCATGTGACTGCGCTGTAGGTTTCCTAGATGTTGGTGTGCATACGTCAGTCTCCGTCTGCATTCTGCACTTCCTGCTGCTGGTAAATGACACCAGCAAGTCTCCAGAAAAATGTGTCGGTCGCTGCCACTTCCTCATTCTTTCTCTCCCTTCATCCCACTCTTTTCCTCTAGTTGTTATTATGGCGGTGAACACAATGGCACATTCTTTACGTTCATTTGGCTGCTCTTGTTGCCGAACCTAAATCCATTCTTCAGCCGGAAGAGGGAGTGAGGGAGTTTATCGGTCTAAAAACAGGGCTGATTTATATATATAACCTCATGTTAGTTTGCGTGACTAAAGATACCATTTTACTAGTTCATATAAATGTCTTTCATGTACGAGTCTGACACTTTTTAGGTTCTGCTCTGACATCTAAATCTCCGTTTTATATTCAACACTTTTACATAACTTCATGCCCTCTTCATTCATCTGCTCTGCCACTTTTGAGTGCTGATCTTTCAGTCTCTTGGGAGATGACGCAAAGTTATGATCATAATAAAGCCAGAACAGGATCATGAGAACGTAGAGTCCTTTCTATGTTTGGGCTGTACAGGTTTTGAGTGTGTGAAGAGTGCTGAGTGATTGATGAGATGTGCACAGCCTTGTATAAGCACTGGTCCGTCACCACACCTGAGAGAGTCATCACATCGTCATGGTTTTATTACGCAACACTACTTCCTGTGTGTGAAGTGCAAGTCTCAGCATGGTGGAAATGGATAGAAGACCTGATGAACCTCCCGAAGCTTCTTCCTAGTAGACAGACGGTTGTAGAACTTGAAAACGTATTGTACTTTTGATTTGCTTTTGAAAGGACCCTTTACTCTTTCTACATGTTACAGGTTTCATTTTTATTATGATGGATATGTAGAGTTTGAGACGCATACCTGTTTCACACAGCATGTCCTCAGTCCTCAGTCCTCAGAGGCTTTGAATGTGAAGAAACGTTTGTTTTGTGTGATTGGACAAAAAGTTCTGTCTGGGCGGCTCGGACGGGACCCAAAGACATGAAAGGGAACTCGTCTCCGGTCCAGAGCACACGATCTGTGCTGCACCAGCACCTTTCAGCACCACAATAACAGATGAAGCAAAGCGCAGAGAAGAGCCTGGAGTGCTTTGAGGACAAGTCTGTCCTTCACACAGCAGCCAAAAGTTTTCATGATATAGTTTTTTTCAAAACTGGTTTTGATTTGTGGTCGGTTGTTATTTGGTTGTGCGAGTCATCATTGTGGGAATGTTTTGGCTTTTTTATGAGCACATTGTTGTGGTGGCCTTCAGAGTCTTGTGCTGTGAATGTTGTGAGGAGGATAAGATGCCTATCTTATCTGATGATGGTTACGTAAGACAGGAAGTGGCGAGGAGATTCAAACAGAACATTTGTTAGTCAAGTGCCTTTTTTAATGTTTAACTCTGGAATGATTCAAAACCTTTTCAAATGCAAATATATATATAAAAAAAACAAAAAAAACGACTATGTCTCTATTGGTATTCATAAACATTGCAATCAAAAAAGGGTTTTCATCTACCAGCAGACAGAGTTGGTGTAAATAAATGCTGTGTTTGCTGCAAATTTGCAGATGTGAGCGTACTTCTCTTAATTATTTCTACGTGTCGTTGCAGCTGACTGATGGAGGAAAGGCAGCCAAAGCCAAGATGAGCATTGGAGACGTCATCCTGTCCATTAATGGCATTTCTACAGACAGCATGAATCACCTAGAGGCCCAGAACAAGATCAAGGTCTGCACTGACCATCTCAGCCTCACTCTGCAGAGGTAACAGGTTTACGCATGCACACACACACTTTGCACTACATGCTGCACTGTACGGATGTCAGTGGAACACCTGGTTCTTGTAATGCACTGTCTATTTTTGTTTTGTTTACCTCCTCACATATTTTCATGGGTCATTTAAGGCTGCTGTAGAAGAACTGTGAGGGTATCATGTTTGCATACTTTTTCTTACTTGTGTGTATTAAACCCTGTTTAAAGAAGCCGAGAGATAAAGTATGTTTTTGAAGGTACCTTTTATAGACGAGGCATCCTTTAAGCAGCAGCAGGCAGCTTGATTGCCATGCTGGTTGTATTTGAGCTGCATTCAATTAGCCTTTCCATGATTTGAAACAGATGAACTCTTGTTTTGCTAATTTAAAACAGTTCAGGTTTTTGCCAGAGCTGATGCCCTTGAGGTCCTGTCAGGAGTTTGAAAATGTTAAAAAGAGCAGATTAAGCTTGTTGTTACTTGCACAGTAGCGTTGATTTATGTATCTTGTCATCTGCATGATTATTACAGTGAACAGGTGGTTTTGCACGATATCGTATTTGGAGTCAGTGATACATGTTCGCTGGGAAAAGATGAATTTAGGATGGAGCACAGTTTAGAGTGCAGCATCACACTAAATAAATTTGGCACAAATTTAGTGCACTTAAATTGTGGGCTTGAGATGGAAATACTGCCGTTGGATCTCCAGCAGGATCGTGTATAAATATAAACTTAAATACCTCATTTTACAGTCACTGCATTGCATGTTAATGCAATACACCACACTGGAAAGAAATGAGGCATTTATCAAATTATTCTGGATTATTACAGTGAATATTTTCACTAATAGTCAACACATGTTGTTCCTGGCTGGTTTCATGAATGGCACCGAATCTGCAGAAGACATTCAGATTTGTATCTGATCCTGCTGAAGCCCTCCTGCTTCTCTGCTCCTGCCATTAGGCTAACGTATTATATTCTGAGGTTACTTTGAATGGCAGCTCTTTAAAGCCCTCTGTTCTAGAATACATGCATCAAAGAAAAGGAAGCAGATCGAACTGCAGTTGTCATTATATTGTCCACCAAAGAAAGTTTCAGTTGGGAAAATGGCCACATCCACCCCTTTCAAAATAAAAGCAGAAGAACCTGTAGCGGTTTTAACAAGAGTGTCCAGACAAGCAACAGTAAAGATGATTGATTTGTTTTCAGTCAAACAGGCGGCCATATTTGAAGCCAGTGAAGAGTAGCTTTAGTGTCACACACAAACAAATGGAGGCAAAGCACGCACACTTTCCAAGCTGTAAAACATGTTGACAGAAGCACTCGGAGCCTGGCTGGCTTGTCCTGTCATTCCATCACCACTTCAGAGGAGAAAGGAGCCTCTACGCTTTAATCGTGGGAAAACGGTCTGAAAATAGCGCCGTCCCACAGCTGTGTGTAATCTAGTGTGGATAATGGATGCACAATGAAACATCAAACATCCAGAGTACATGCAAACTACAACTCAAATCACCACTAAACAACCCGGATCCTCTTGTTAGAAATGACACATGATCAGACTTTGTTTTGCTTTTTCTGCCAGTTTAAGAGACTGGTTGTAGAATATTTGTGTTGTATATTTAGTGAGCATCAGAAACACTAAACACAATCTATAATGCTCTGGGCTTTTATTTTATATTGAAATAAAGTTGTACTTGGAGGTAAAAATCTGATTTAAATTAATTGAAAGAAACACGGCTTTTCAAACTATTTGACCTACATGAATGCAAAGATTGATAAAGAATATGATTTTTATGCTATTGTTTTCTAAAATACCCCAAACTCTGTATAAAATACAGTCCTAGAAGTACAACCATGAAAGAAACCCGTCTTCTTCCATCCACGTCCTCAGACTTGATTTATGGTTTTGATGATCACCGATAAGACTGTCGGGTCATAATAACACTGCTATGAAATGATTAATGTGACGACAATTTTGTCCCATTATGTCACTTTGTCAAACTTCACATTCAAGCAGTTCCTTAAAAAGATACTTCAACAGCCCAACTATTATGGGATGTCATTTAAACAGCGCTTGATGTGTATCAGCTTAAACCACACCAGCTTCCTGCTGTATGTGCTGATTTTTCTACATGTGGAAGAGTCCAGTATTCTTTATGTAAACTCATACATTAACATTCATTTTTAAACACATCTAAAACAAACACTGTTGGGCATAACATTTAACTGGCTACACACCGTCACAAATCATTTATTCAATAGATTTTATTGAAAAAAATAAAAGTGTGTGTGAAAAGTGTCCAGATAAAAACATTTAGGTACCACCCACACCGTCTTCCTGTTTAACGTGCACTCATGCCAATATATTTCAGTTATTTTTCCTGTTACTAGGTGACGGTAAACATGTTTTCATGAGAGAGGAAATTGGCTTCGGAAGTTCGCTCCTCCTCCTGTTGTTTCACAGTAAATCACAACGAACTGCTGGATGAGTCCGGATGATGCAGAGCTGCTGGATGATTTGTAACAGAGACAGAAAACACATTTTCCTTCCCAGGATTGTTGTCTCGGGAAAAGATGTCAAAACATTCTGATTGTCGATTATCGTCGTAAGAGTCTTTAATTGAATTTCGTATTTGTAAGGAGATCACAGTAATTATGTCATTATTAGTCTTCTTGTTTAGTCTGGCTGTTTGTGTGGTGGATCTTTACACAGGACAGCGCCGGCTAACGTGAACGTGTCTGAAGGGTCGCGAGCTTCCATTCGTTGATGTGAACATGCTGCTGATGTGACCAGCAGTTTTCTCCTCAGTGAACTGTGAATTCTTCTTTCTAATGTCATGGAAATCTTGTTGCTGAGCAGCTAACAGTCACCAGGCGGCTGTGGTAATTAGCTTCAGGAAAGTATGATAATTGATGTTTATTTACTGTCATTGAAATATGCAACGCAGCGCAATGAGACACCGTCCCATGGAAGTTGTGGCTCAGTGCACCTGGTTCCAAAACCTCCAAGATAATTCAGATCAACACACCAGTCCTATGATCTGTTTCACACGTGAATCCATGTCCGCTGCAACAGCATCCCACTTTGTGTGTACGGGCTGTTTCTGCAGGAACAGGACGGTGTGAAGCTTTGGAAAGTGCTGAGTGTGTATTCATCTGTGATACATTAATCTGTGTGCTGTAATACAGAACAGATCAATGTTTTGGGATTTTTACAAACTCTGAAGGAGTTTCTAGATGAACGGTGGGAAATGACACGTCATCATATTACACTTCCAGACTGAATATATCCTCTTCTCACAACTATCCTTCTTCTGATTACTTTCCTTTTTGCAACTTTGAATCTGATGCTAAAACGGCTGCTTGTTTCTCTATGTGACTGTTGCACATTCAGACACTGCTCGACCTGCACTGTATCCTGGAGAGGATTTTCATCTTAATTCTAGTCAGCTGCTCTGGAGTCCCTCTGCAGACATGTTCATATACATGTACACCCAACAAGTCTCATGTTATGGATGGAACAGGGTGAAGTAGAGGACAATCCAACGCAGCCCAGAGCCCCCACTGACTCCCAGCTGCCTCAGCCAGATGTGGTGTGGTGGTCGGAAGAAAAGGAAGAACTGATGGGGGCTTATTGGGTTTCTTGGATGCGCATTTTAAAGATACATCAACTAGAGGGCAGTTTATTCTGTTGTGGCTGCAGTGATTTAACCTCAAGAAAAACTCTTTAAGTCCCCTACTTGCTCTTTTCATCAACCCGGTCTTGATACAACTACGATTACTAAATGTAATTAAATCTGAATATCTTTTTTTGGTACTGTAGTTAACTTTTTATTCTACAATTTGCTGGCAAAGAAAAGTGACCACAGAGTTACCGGTCTCAGTGAGGCGCTGTGCTATTCAAAGAGAGGCTCATGGAAATGAACGGTATGAATGCCTTCTATCAATATAACGCATGTGACTGCTGATATGGACAAGTGCACTGGATTTCTACTTGACACGTGTACGACCTCACCAGACACAAGCAAAAAACATGTTAGTGAAGTATCCAGGCAACCGACAGCAGCAGCAGGCTGTCCAGCTACATGCTGATAAGCTTTAACTGGTAATAGCACGTCTCTGTCATTGTGAGCATCTGTCCTTCCTTTTTAACCTTCTGCTCTGACTCTTTCTAATGAAATGTCCATGTACGCTCGACTGGCTTTTGTAGTTTTCCTCTTCAGAGATGCTCATTCTGGGTTCAACATGAGGCAGCAGCATGAAGAGACAGGAGGCATTGTGCCAGACGCAAGCTGTGAATTTTGCCACTGACCGGATAAGCTGACTACTTAAAAACAAACAAAACAAAAAAAGTAGTAGAAAAAGCTTCCCCCCACACCGACTACTTCAACATCCTTCTGTTGGAGTTTTATTTTGCTTTCCTCTGTCTTTTCTTGTGGATTTATTTTTCCTCTCCATATTTTTGCTTAACCTTTCATGCAGTTTTAAATCTGAGGAAACAAACTGTTTGCCAGGTCTCCCACAGTGTTTCAACATTTATCACACAAGTTAAAAATAAGATGGCAGACCTTGTGCAACAAGGTTTTGGAATAATGTAACCTGTGCATGATATTAATGGCATGTGTGAATCGTAGCTTTATCCTCCTGTGCATCTACCAATATCTTTAAGTTGTGATCGCTACAGACACAGGAGATCTCTGATCATGTAAAAATGGTTCTGTAGAACCGGTCTAAAACCCGCCGTGTTCTGCTCCTGAAACTGTGTGTGAAACAAGTGCAGGGAAAAATGAAAGGTCACAGCGTACAGTATGGGAGCAGTTTTTCCTCTGTGGTAAAAAAAATAGTTCCGTGTGAGTCTGTAAACTGGTAACACACGCGTGTGTTGAGAAAATCTCTCCAGCAGTCAGTCAGATACTGAATGTTTGTCTTGGTCCTCAATGAGACACGGAAACGGTGGAAAAACGGCAGTCTGCCCTCAGGAGGCGTCTTCCTCCTGTGAACCTCCTCGGTGTGTGTGTGTGTGTGTGTGTGTGTGTGTGTGTGTGTGTGTGTGTGTGTGTGTGTGTGTGTGTGTGTGTGTGTGTGTGCGTGTGTGCGTGTGCGTGTGCGTGTGTGTGTGTGTGTGTGTGAATGAACCCAGATGTACCATATTAACACAAATATATACATCCATGACCCTCACCTGTTTTTGAAGGAAAATAATGTGATTTCTTAAATATAGTCAAATCTAAATTATGATTCCTTATACAGTACAAGTTTGAGTATTCAGGTGTTCGCTGCGAGAGATGTATCCTGCTCAGTTAGTGCTTTCTACATGACCATATGGCCTTTAGTTATTGTAGTTAATATATGGAACATAAATAACCCTGCCTTAGAGTGTGTATGAAGCACAAGGAAGAGATGTTCCTAAACAGAAGACAGAATTAAAAAGATAGTTGTCGCAACATCTGCAGACCAGCTGATATCCAGTTAAACCAAAATCCATCACCATGTACAGTTGGACACTAAACATCATAATAATGCTTGCAGGCCCATGATGTCACCCTGTGTTTGTGTCTTTATCACTGCAGAGTAAAAGTAGGTCCTGCTCAGCAGGGAGCCGGACAGCAGATGGGCTGAGCAGAGCAGATGTTCACGGGACCACCCGACCAAGTGTTTGTTCAGTTTACTCTGGAAACAGGCCGACAGAGAAGGAGTCCGCCCAGCCGGCCTACTCTGGGACACTGATAGCAGATACACCCCGCCTCATTAGAGACCGAGTTCTGTTTGGAACGGACTGTGCTGTCTGATCTTTAGACCTTTCACTGTTTTCCTTGGCACCGCGTGGTGTTTCTCCATAAGCAAGTGCAATAATACGTTGGAATAGTCGGTTGGAAAATAAGCGTACTGTTTATTAACTGCTAAGTGGAAAACTGTAAATGCAAGTATGGGCAAAGATGACGTCAACATGTGGTCTGAGGGTGGGGCTCTTTAATAAGCTGGTGCAGGCCTCAGTGTTTGTGCTGCAGCTCAGTCAGAGAGGAAACGTGAGGTTGTTGACTGTTTTCCTGATATGGCAGCGGGGGAAGAGGGTGAGGGACATACCGGAGCTCCTGGGCCGGAACCAGATCTGCTGACTCACTCTGTTTTTCTGGTCTTCTTCTATTTGCTCTTTTGAGGAATGGGGCCACACTGTCTGCATCTTTTACAGACTAAATATAGGACACACTGTTAATGAGGGCGATTATGATTTGCATTAACACATAATACATCCTAACAATAGCTGTGACGTTTACAAATTTGAATAATACAAAAAAAAAAAAATGGTGCTCGAGTATGTTCAGAATAAAACAAGAAAAACAAATGAAAGTTTTGTTGTGAGATGTCAGAGAAGAACGGGACAGACCAGAGGAGCTGAAACTCAGCTGCTTTAGTCATACGTGTAAATCAGACGTGTGCCACACTTCAACACCACGTGTGTGTACGTGGACACACATGCTGCTGATTTTAGCAACTTCTTTACAAATTGCATATAATTATTATTATTTTTTTTTTTACAAATAAACCGTTTTGAACATTTCTTACCCTCCAGACTTCTATTTGTTTCGATTTAATTCTATCCACAATATAAGTAAATCCCAGCGCTCGAACGTTGGACTTTAGTTGTGTTATTATTACACAATCATTCACTTCCACTTTGAATAGTCCCCTTTTTGAAGTGTTTAAGGTTCCTGTATAAAGTTTAATACATAACGTTGTAGCTCTGACAAAAGTATAGAATAAATGTTCAGTCAGCTTTGGAAATAAAAAGTCCCTTATATTCAATTTACAGTAATAGCATGATATTGTTTAAATAGATTTGTGTTCAGGTGAGAGGCCATTCATTTCTGCATTTACGCTCCCTACAGGTCTCCTTTCATAATCTTCTCTAATCCAGATACCAGATCTGAGCAGGGCCTTTAAAACCAGACACACAGGAAAAATAAGACCAAGAAAAATGCACCATCATACTGTAATTGTCTGGGAGCTAATCTAACCCTCACTTGGACCACAAACTGAACTTTAATCCTCTCAGCAGTCAGCGTAACCAGCCAGAAATATATTTAATTGGAAAATATTGAACAGCTGCTGGAAAGATGTTGTATGACTAATGATTTTAAAATCTTCTCTCTGTCTTCACAGACCCTCCGCTGCCCCGAAAGACGGCGTGCCCAAGGTATGAAGTAAAAACTACATTTGTTTATCATATAATCCAGGTTGATTTAAGAGTGAGCATGCTCATTTTGCCCTTCTGAGATTATGTGAGAACACAAATTGTCTTGGCATGTACAGCTGACCTGAGAGGCCACATTTTACAGCACCTTTTAAAAGGTATATGGCACAAGCTCAGCTTTCAGTCTGATAGCAGTTAAGTTGGATGTGATTGCTGTGCTGTGCTGTTGAGAACGCTTGTTTACATGCATGTGTTTTTCTTGTGGATTTGCAGTTTGTGCATGTTGTTTGTTTTCACCTTCATCCAGGATGAACCTCAAGAAATCATAAAGCCTGTCCCAATCACTCACCCCGCCCCAAGCAGCACATACAGCAAGCCAGTGAGTCAGTCCGGCCCCGCGTACAACAAGTCCGCTCGGCCGTTCGGGGGCGACGGCAGCGGGGCTGCTCCCAAAGTCGCGTCTATTCCCTCTGAGTCATCTGCTTTCACACCAGCTGCCCCCTCTCAGCCACCGCAGCCACCATTTCCACTCAGGTCCAACCTTGCTGCCCCAGATTCAGCTCCAGCCAATTCAGTTCCCAGATCCAGCCCTGGGCGCTCTGCTTTCACCTCCCCATCTGCCTCTTCCTCCTCATCTAACTCCTCCTCTCCAGCCAGAGTGACAGCCCCCTCCTCCAATCCTAATGTCCCACAGTCCTCCGTCTATAACACACCTATCAACCTGTACTCCAACGCCAATGCTTGTGAGGTGGCTTTGGGACAGAGGCGAGGTCTTTTGGAGAGCCAGGGACTGTCGGAGCATGTCAATGGGTAGGTACCATTCATCAAACCCAGCTGTCATATCATGTAGATGTACTGTAAGTGACAAATATAATTTACCATGATATATGTGCTGAGTGCTTTAACCAGCAGACCCAGAAGAAGTCAACAGAGGCTGCAAATTCGATTTTTGCTTTGCCGTCTACCGGAACAAATGCATTAAATACAATTTGATATCCCAATCTGATCTTCCTGATCTGATGTCACGATCTGTCTCTGTAATTGACAATGATTTATCACACAGTCTGCCTGAGTCACTGCTGCTGGTGTCACATTTGTTTCTAATTGGCCAAACTCCCGGCAGCTCCGCTCCTCTGGAGACCAGGGACAGAGTGCAGTTTGGCTGGATTGGGCTGCTTCAGCAGGTCTTTGGCTCGCTGGTTTGGGTTACAGTAGACTGAGCTACGTTTAAGTGCTTTGCCACTCATTCTTTTCTTTTTTTTTTTCTGTCACCAGAAAGAAATGGGTCACAGAGACCTGATTTATGGACTTTAAGTCACCAGAGTGGATGTTTGGAGTCCTCTGTGAAATCTCTCTATACCTTCTTCGTAGAACTTTACAAAGTTTATTGCACTGAAAGTGGAACATTCACAATCTATTTTAGAATCTTTTTTTTCCTGTTTTTGGTCCGATAACCTGTAGAAGATGTCAGAAAGTGAATCAGAAAGTGAATACCAGACAACAGAACTATTTACACCATGACGATAACTGGCACATTCACAATGAGTTTACCTAAGTATTAAACCAACATATGGATTTGTAGAAGCTACATTTCATCTGTTCTGTCTTTCTTCGGGCTGCCAGCTGCCAGAGGTAGAGTGTGTATGTGTTGCAGCATGTGTTTGTTTGTGTGTTTCTGCTTTCTGTGGTTTTCTTTATGCACATTCTCTCAGAAGGGTGTTTTGGACTCTGCTTGTTTTCTGCAACTCGCTCTATTCTTGGCTTCAACTCTTTTCCATTTTGCCCTTTCTTTGCCCACAGGAGCAAGAAGAGACAGACACCAAGTTAGTGCTGTGAATGATAATATGGCTGCTGCAGTAGCTTCCTAACCATGTGGAATGTGATTATAGCCTTCACATCTCTGGTTTATGATTAGCCTAGGCATGCTCACACCTCTCTAACCTCACATTCCTGATTATCCAACTTAGACTACTTGCTTATTTCAAGGTCCAAACAAACACTGTTAATAATCGGTGTCTGATGCACCACGGGACAGCTGATGGTGGCCAACTCATACTTTGCTAATACTGTGTTCACACCCGGTGCAGCCCGGCCTGTTGGCACAGAGCTTCTTCAGTCACCCAGCTCGGCATCTGTCTGCCTCCATCTGCCTCTGGTGTTAAGCCTCCTAATCACTGCCATTGTATTCTGTTTGGCTCACAATAGCCTGACTTGTGCTTTTTAAAAAAAATTTTTTTTATCATACTTCCACACACATGCATGTAAACACACATACACAGTGAAACATGCCCATACTTGAGCTTTGACTTCAAATGGACACTAAACTCTGCATGTAAACACTCACACACATATTATTACATTCAAGAGTACCATCAGATTGTTTTTGGAGGACAAGATGAGCCTTTACTGTGAAAGCACATTACTCCCATCTAGTGGTGAGATGTGGTCAGTGTCACACTCGTCTCACTGACGTTCATATGCACTGAATTTCACCAATTTAATTGAATAAATCTAATTTATCTTCACTTGCTTTTTATCATTAATCAGTCTCCTTTAGACATTAAGACGAGGTGACATATTAAGGACAGTATATTTAATTTTGATAAACTTTTATTCTGTGATTTTCCTCTCCAGTTTTGAGCCACAGAGAATTCCTAAGTAAGTATAGGTCAGAGCAGTTTAATACTGTCATGCAGTGTACTTAGCACTTCATGTGACTTGGGATCATTTCTCTCTGTGAGTTTTTCCTCTTTACAATCTTATTTCTCCGCTGCAGAACTCCACCTCCATCTAGACCTAGGAGGTAATTGTGAAGTCTAATAGCTATTAGGTCGTATTTTAAAACACACATTTTCAAGCTGCACCTTTAAGAGACTGAATGTAGAGCACTTATTTCACAGTATATATGTGTTTTATGTGTACTTTGTGTTGGTTGCAGTGACTGTCCCTCTGAGAGAGTTGTTTTTGAATCTGTGAGTTTGTGTCTAAACTCTTATCCTGTGGTAAAGGTGCTCTGCTATACTATTAACCTGAAGGACTGCCTAATAATTGATTTGACAGTTGTATTGTGCAAAGATTATCTTAACATTTTTAAAACCCACGTGCTTTCCATGTCTGTAAATCATCATTTCCTCTTTGATGTGTCTGTACAGGAAAGCCGGTTTGGAGCCTGAGAGTGTTGCATCGCCTGTAAGTGATGCCAGCAAGAAGCGTCTGATTGAAGACACGGAGGACTGGCACCCCCGAACAGGAACCTCCCAGTCCCGCTCCTTCCGGATCCTCGCCCAGCTGACCGGCACCGAGAAGGGTGTGTCCCGAGCTACACGCTTATTACCTGTGAACACTGCCTGGATACTGTTTTAAGAATTACCTGAGTTTTGGCATTGGTCTAAAATCATTTGAATATTTTTACATTATATTTTCTTCAGAAGTGATGTTAGTATTTCTTTGTTTGACAATCAGATTTTCTATCAAAACTCCATTGCCTCTGTAGTTTATATTGATTTTTTACCATTTATTTAAGTAAGAGAAGAAAGCCTTCATCGCAGTATGACTGACTATTTTTATATTACAGTTTTATGACCTTTGACATGACCTTATTTTAAAGTGTTGCGTGTTGATCTGTTCAACAGGGGTCTCAAGTATGCGTGTTGAGTATCATTTTGTTATTGTTCACATACAGTAAAAAATAATCTCATTCAGATGACACTTTTATTTTGTCCAAGTGGTTTTCGGAGGGAAAAAGGTTGTCCTGCTTCAGATGATGAAAATGATGTCACTTCAATGACTTAAGATGAGAGACTTGTCGGTCTCCCTCGCTCTCTCTTTGTCAAACCGGACTGGTGTAAAATGTGTGCTGTGCTTTAGATGTTTGATTAGTATTCTATCTGTCTGGTGTTTCTGCAGCTGTGAACAGTTGGAGAATAGGAAGTCCTTGTTTACAAGTTGCTCATTCAGTACTTACTATATCAAGATGAGGCTAGACTGGATCAGTCGCCTGTCTGTCCATATTCTCTCCGACCTATTTATTCGACATTTTACTCTATTTTCATTGGTGTTTTTTCTTCTCTGTTGCAGAACAAATTCCAGAGAACAGTGGAAATAAGTAAGTGTTGGTGTTTTTCTTGTATATAATCGAATTAAATATGCGTTTGTGACTATTTGTTCTGTCTCTTGGTCTCTCTCTCTCTCTCTCTCTGTCTCTCTGTGTGTTTTTTTGCAGGAAGAAAGGCATATGTTTTAGCAATCGTAATAATTTCTTGATCGCAGAGGTTTCAAATTCAGAATTGGCCCTCAGAATACTCAGTAAGCACATCTAAGATGCTGTGATTTAAAGTTAAGTCCTGATTTCCTGATCTTGTGCTCCAACAGTACCACGCTTAATTTAAGGCTTATTTCGTAGGAACCGCTTTCAGAGCTCTCAGGAGGATGTCTAAGTGGAGGCAGCCATCGGCTCAGCGCAGGCTGTGATTGCTACTCCTGGTCTCAGTTTGAAGTTGATTTAATCTGCAGTAAATGCAGTCTGCCCTCTGTACCAGATCCCCAACCAATCAGTGTGTCACTCACTGGAAGCTGTGGGTAATTAGGTGGTATTGTGGGTAGCAGCCCTGCCGCGAAGAGATTCTTGCTCTCCGTCTGTCAGTGAGATTTTATTCAGTGTACTTTTGCTGAAGACAGAGCAAATATTCCACATCCGCCTTGGTTTATAAATCAAAGTTTATAAGTCTCTGTGGCTTTTTCTGTGATTCTCTATTCATCCCTTCTTTTATTCCTCTGCTTCCTCTTGTGTTATCTTTGACTTTGTTTCACAGATCTTAACTTTCCAACATTTCCCTTTTTCTCCTTGTTTCTTTAAACCTGTCTTACGGGGCAAATCAGAGTGAACAAGTTGGACCCAGAAGTTGTAGGACACAAGTACAACAAGCTGAGAGACTGGCATCATGACGTTTCAGCACGATTGCTAAATGTGTAGTAGAAAAGGGTTTGTTTTATCTCGTGTTTTATTTCATTTGGACTGTGATTTAATTTACATTGCCTCATTTTACATACCGGCACAGTCAAAGCTGTTATTTGGCAAACTTATACAAGTTGTATGTCAAATTCCTAAGTGACAAGAAAACAAACCCTGTTTTAAAGTAAATTTTATCTGCCGTTATTTAATCATATTTAAAAGTGTATTAAAGTAATTATGCATGATTTGAAATGCTGCTAAACATTATTTTGTGGTGTAAATGTGTACTTTTCTGTACCACATTGTTTATGTCTGAGCCTTCACTTTCACTTCTCTTATTCTTTATTTCTCTGAGCATGTCTGCCTTTTTCCTTTTATTTTCTACACTAACTAAAGCAGTTTCATCTGACGGCTTTTGAGGATTTTATCTCAAAAAACTGTTTTCTGTACTTCTTTCTATTATTGTTTATTCCTTCTTTTCTTCTTGTAAAAAAAAACCAAACTTGTCAACTTGTCAATTAAAAATTTCCAGTTGATGAACGTGTATGATGTGAAAGAATGATTTGTCCCTAAAGAAGCTCTGATTTGAGGAATGAGATGCTTGCGTTGTTCAAAGTACCATCTCATATGAATCAGTTATAGGCAAAAACACAACAAATAGTTCGTGCTACTTGATGTGTTTCTTTCCATTGTATTATGATTCACAGTCATTCGAACAGAAGCACAGAAGGCTGGATTAATACCACTATAAAACCTGTGCGTTAAAGATGTAAAACCCAGCAGTTTGATGGTTCCAGATTATCAACCTGTAGCCAACCTGAAGGTTGCTGAGTGATCCTATCATTGCCTGCTCGTTGGCTATCTCCTAACGTTCTTAGCCGTCACTACACGTCTCGTTGGCAGCTTAGTTCCAGCAACATAAAGGATTCTTCTAAAGGGAGAGAGAAGTTGTAGCATAAATCAGACGGTCCCAGCTTGAAAGGAAAGCTGTGAAACTTTACAAGGAAAACACTCGAGAGACTAGTGCTTCTCATTTCCTCCTAAAATATATAGCGTCTCATAACATTTTGCACCACAGTGGAAAACATACCACCCCTGCCTCAAAGTGTGTCTGGCTCTCCTGTTTCAGGACAGTAAAAGCAATAAGCACTTCATAAGCCTCCTAAAATTATAGTATTGGTTTTCGACTGCTGAAGATGAAGGAAAGTATTGGAGGGGGTTACATGTACAGTAGTTACGATGACATCACCACCTGTAACGGTTTCCTTATGTCAGTAATTGCAAAACCACACGGACAGTGACCAGCAGTGCATACACTCATTCAAAAGTGCCTCATAATTGTTTTGGTTCTTTGTACATCAATTTTAGTACCTGCTTCGGAAGAACATCCAGATGCTGAGATCACACTAAACACTTGTCTGTATTGCAGGTTTAGTGTGATAATTATTAAAAAGTCTCTATTTGAACAGATTTGATTGAGTTTACACTGGTTGATGTATTATTAGTCCGTCTGAAACAGTACACAAATGTTTTCACAGCAGAGAACATCAACATAAATACAGATAAATGTGTGTGTGTTGTGAGTTATAATTTATGTGAAGTGTATATGTGTTTCCTAGTGAGCCAGTTGACAAAACCACTCCTGCTGTGCACACATCGCCTGCAGCGAAAACGTTTTCCAAATCTGCAACAGCTCCCAGGAACGGCAACGTGGTCCCTGCGTCTGCATTTAAGAGCCGTGCAGGCCAGAACAAAGCTTCCTTCCAGCCCGGAGGTCCATCAGGTAAAGGAACATTTACCTGTTCAGAAACCCTCTCCTGCTCTGGCCCTGCTTCTGGTATTTACTGCCCAGTGAAAGCTTGTGGTTCTGCTTCTGCCAGGAGGAAAGTGTAGTTCCTGCTTGTCGCCCACAGAGGGCAGCCTCATTCTTTCAAATCGCTGCCACTCAGCAATAACATTTATAGCAGGTTTAATACCTGACACTAAGCCATTTAAGATTATGAGCTCTTTAAAAACCAGAGGTATTCAGTTAATGAGCTCAGATTATTGGCTTTTCCCAAGATCCCCTTAGTCAAATAAATTGTGAAGTTGAGAATTATGTATTTTATTTTGTGTGAAAGCTGGTCTTTAACTGCGGCCATCCCTGCCACAAGACCTCGAGCTGGTCAAGGTAAACATTTGCTGAAAGGCATCAGTCACAGTGATTATTAGCAATAGTAGGACACAAGTCTGCTCTCACATGAACAGATGCACTATGTGCCCTAACATGTTTCCCCAGACGGCCTTTAAGAGACGGCTGCTGAAAGGTGCCACAGCGAGAGAGCAGGAGAGGACAGTTACTTCTCTGTCCACTCTTATTTATCACATTAGCACATACTTGAGTTCACCTAAACAAGCATGTATCTTATAGTGGCCTCGAGGAGAGGGGTGGAGTGTGAGGAACGCGCAACCTTCAGATTTACTTACATGAATTCATAATTTTGGCAAATTTAACTTCCAGCACCTTTTTAAAGAAGCAACTTAGCATAATATTGATCAAGATTTCTTTGTTATTGTATGAGAAGATCTTCTATATTTCCTGAAACTAGGTCTAAGGTTTGCACATTACACTTGTGTAAGTTTCATATGGTACCACAAGCCCTTGACGAGCTGTGATGTCACCAAATCACGCTTTTACGTTTGTGTTTTAAACGATATTTAAGATGAGTATGGAGACACTTTTCCTCTTTATCAGATGAATGTGAAACCAGCTTTCTAGCTCAAACATCAGGAACTGGAGCAACAACCCATGTTAGGGTGTGATGTGGGGAGTCATCATTTTGATGGTATCGTGGGTTTTAATCTCGTTTGTGTCAGAATGTCTCCTCCTCTAATGTCCTCTCTAACGTTAAGCCACTCCCTCCGTCGTCTCACATCCTGCTGGTGTCTTCTGGGATTTGGGGAGCAGTTGTCCTTTGACCTCCCCATGTCTTTGATAAGTTGCTCTGTTTCTGGGTCCTCATACCCTCCAGCACTGTTTCTGTGTACTAAGCAGAAGGAAGAACTGTGGACCCCCTGCAGTTCATTAGCGATGAGCGCAGAGGGATTGTTTCTCAGGTGTCTTGGAATTTGTTGTTTCCTTCAGAAGGAAAAATGGATCTCTTGTTTGAGGAAAGTGCGCCGGCTCTGTCCAACCCAGCTCTCTCATGCCAGACATGGAGTTCAGTAAATCATTTCCATAATCCGACAACAGACTCCTTTTCTCTTCTCGTCATGAAGTCGTAGATTGGTGGAAGAAAACCACAGTTATTTATTGCAGCCATTGCATTGGTTGTTTGGTTAATTCAACTCTGGGAAGTACATCAAGTCTCAAACTATGTTTAGTTCACGCTTGCTATTTTTCGATTGGCTAATCTCCCATAATTGAACTGTTTCAGGTTTTCCTAAGGGTGGAGCACTTCCCTCATTTGGCAAAGTTTCCAGTCCTGCTCCCGAAGGTGTTGAGCGTCCGGCTCCGCAGCCGCATCCTCAGGACCTGAACTCTCTGGTGCAGCGCGCCGAGCACATCCCCGCTGGGACTCGCACCCCGATGTGCAACAAGTGCAACACTGTCATCAGGTACATCAATAAGACATTTATAACCATAAAACATCATTACAGATTCAATAACTGTAAAATTCTACACAACTTATACTGTGCAGACGTTTGGTCTAAAGTTTTAAAAAGTCCTTCAGTGGAGCTTTAAATCTTTTGTGTCCCTTCGTTGCTCTCACAGAGGCCCTTTCCTTGTGGCCATGGGGATGTCATGGCACCCCGAGGAATTCAACTGTGCTCACTGCCACTCCTCGCTGACTGATCGTGGGTTTGTGGAGGAGAAGGACCAGGTGTACTGTGAGCGCTGCTACGAGCAGTTCTTCGCTCCGTCCTGCGCTCGCTGCCAACAGAAGATTCTCGGGGTGGGATAGAAAACAGAAAACATCTCTTCTCTGCCTTTGTCCACTTTGTACTGAAAGCTCTTTCTCATCATCCTCTGCTGTCTTTCATCGCTTAGAGACATAAAGCAGAGGCTGGCTGCTTAATCCAGTCTAGTATATGTGGTTATACTAAAGTACTGAAAAATATGCCGTCTACCTACAGAATCTGCTGGTTCTTATACGTTAGCGAGAGTTTGGGCTCCTGTAGCTGCACGGTCACTGAACAGCACATTAGGATTGTTTGTTTGGGGGAGCAGCTGCTGTCAGTCTGTTAACACCAAAGTAGTGCTGCCATTAGGAAATGCAATTCAAAACACACATAAGAGACATAGAAGTTATTGTTTGTCGTGATTAAAAGTCTCCCAAAATCTAAATACACGTGAAAGAAACCAATAACCTTCAAAATCTTTGTCCGTCTGTTCCTCGTGTTTTAATATATCGTTTTTTTTTGCAGGAAGTCATGAATGCCCTGAAACAGACCTGGCACGTGTCCTGCTTCGTCTGTGCCGCCTGCCATCAGCCAATCAGAGGCAACATGTTTCACATGGAGGATGGACAACCATACTGTGAAAAAGGTGCCGGAAGGAAGACACCAAAACAAAATAAAGATCCTGCAGAGAAACCCACATATTCAAATAAACTTAACATCTTGTCCATGTCCTGTTTACTCAGACTACTACAACATGTTTGGGACCAACTGCCACGGCTGTGACTTCCCCATCGAGGCAGGGGACAAGTTCCTGGACGCTCTGGGCTTCACCTGGCATGACACCTGTTTTGTGTGTGCGGTAGGTTTCACCACACAACAAGGGTTGGAGCTAAAAATAAACAAATACCACCAGATCAGTGAGTAACAACGCTGCTTGTCTCCACAGGTCTGCTCCACCAGCCTGGAAGGTCAGGCCTTCTTCTCCAAAAAAGACAAGCCTTTGTGCAAGAAGCATGCCCACACTGTCAACATCTGACCCGACCCCATCCACAGAAATAACATCAGTTTGCAGGAATTTATATTTCAACCAGATGTTCAATATTTTCTGAATTAAAAAAAAAAAAATCTTGTTTACTAGTTTGTGTTCTGCTACAACAACATTTGAGCAACGATTCCACTGAAAGCTTTGTTTCTGTTCTATTGTGTTCATTCTCATTAGTTATTATTTCAAAGCACTTCTTTAGCTGAATATGCAGGAATACATTTCAATGCACTGTTAACCCCGTTTTTAACAAGTCAGTATCTGCAAAAAGATATTTTAATACACATGTTTGTGCTGGTCTTTCTCCTTCTGCTCGAGGTGTGTTGAGCTCTTGATGGGCATTTTTGTTTAACACAGAAAAGGAGCGTTTACTGCAGTGACCTTACGTGTGTCACATATTATTAGAAAAAAATATTAAAATCTATGCCATGTATTAATAAAGAGAAAGCAAGGTTTAGTAATTAGGATTATTTAACTTAAGGGGGAAATGAATATTTATTTGTAAGCAGGGATCACTCAGTAAATGAGTCCTGGCAACAAAATGGGAAATTTTAATATTAGTATCTTTTTTTATTGTTTTATTGTTTTAAAGTAATATGGTATTTAATTATTCCCACTAAATGGAAGCATACGTTAGTAATGTGTCTAGAAGTGCGCAGGTTCTGCACCGTCCAGGTCCTGTTTCAGTGCTAAAACATCCATGTTTCAGAAGGTTTCCTTAATGACCAGAGATCATGTTTATGTTCACGTTGTAATGTCTTCATGTCTTCAGCAGCAAAATAGTAAATAACCAAACTTCCACATGAAACTGTATTCTGTATTAGAAAATGCTGTTTTGTTTTTCTAATTTGGTTCAGAAACATGTTTAAATGGAGGGCCTGAACCTTCCACGGTGTTTACCCATCACCGACGTTGTCATGTTGCATTTGCTTTCATTATGTTTTGGTGATTTTTCTGGAATTTGCTCAATTAACACAAAACAATGTTAATATATTCCTGAAACCAAGTTCTGCTGTCGTCGCTTTTTGTTTTGCAGTTTCTTTGTATTAATTTCGAATAAAAAAAAGTTCACCATTGACTACATCAACAGCTCTTGAATGCAGCTGTTCAATACCACTTTACTTCATTGGTTGTGGCTGAAACAACAAACTCATCCTCCTTGTTTATGTTTTGTGCACTTTTTTTTATGTGTTTGTCGATGCATGAGGAAGAAGTAATGTATCATGTCCTGTTATGTGTATTATAAATCTGCTGTTGTGACAGTAATTATTCAAAGAGTTTTAACAGGCAGGCAGACAGGCACCAGCAGGAGCTGCCTCATGCATTTAAACCTGCAGTAGGACAGAAGAGTAGGCACGTCTCCACCGGGACGCAGCAGACATCACTTGGTTAATTCTTTCTTTTCTAACAACTCTGTTCTCTTATATGAAGGCATCACATATTCTGTGCTGAGTGCCTCGAGTTGCTATCTGAGTGTTGCAGAAAGAACTTGGAACCTCCACATGGGCTGACTTGTGCACTTCTCCAAGACGTCGGAGGTGGGAGCTGTGCGCGGACAGCCAGCCTCTAATCACCCGCGGTGGAAACCTCCACTTGGAAAACTCGACCACAACACAGCCGGACAAATAAGAGACCACAGTGGAGTTCAAATCCAGACCAACTGGGATCTTTAAAGTGAAAAGTACACGGTAAGGATTGTTGGTGAGAAACGGTTTGAGCTCTCGGCTGCAGCTCCGTCCCTGAACCCAGAGGGGTCCGTCGACAATTTGTTCGCGGTGCTGTTGTTCATTAGGATTCCGCTGAAGTGCTGCTGAAGTGCTGCTTTCGCTGTCTGCGCCCTGTTCGATGCTGCAGCAGCTGCAGGCGATCAGCGGGACCTCAGACCGTGTTAATGGTGGGAGTCCGATGATGATGATGATGATGATGATCAGCACGTTCAGAACATCTTAAAGTTGAATCTGCTGTAGTTGTAGTTTTGATTAATAGGCAGTGATTTGATTATTGAGACGTAAATAGTTGAAGTAATGAAGGTTGTTCAGGTCAAATAAAAAACATGTTGACTTCTTTATGTTCAGTTTTTGGAAACACGTTTGAAAGATCTATCATCTCGTATCCAATTATTTTCCTTATTGTCACAGTAATGTCTGTTAGTGGTTTGACTGTGAAACATTGTGGATGATGATAACCTCCCACCAGGGTCTGGACCTTTTAATCATCCTCTTCATCACACTTGTTCTGGAGTTGTTCAAATTTCCATTTTTTTTCCATCCCAGTACTTTAAAGACTTCATGTCCTAAAAGTTGAATCGAACAAAGTGGGCCAACTCCATCTGCTGATGAAGATCATGTGATGTGTCTGAAAGCTACTAAATGAACATCAGTCAGCTTCTGTGAGGATGATTTCAATTTATGCTGTTCTCACTTTTCAGATTCAGATTGTGTTCATAACTGCAGAGCGAGTTACAAGTGCAAATTATGTGACAGTGAGATGAACACTGTGGGGGTGGGGTGGGGGTGGGGTGGGGTGGGGTGGGGGAGGGGGGTGTCAGTGGTGATACTTGACATTAAACCTCTGCGCTCTCCAGTCTACCAGCGATCGTCAGTGAGCCGGAGCGGATGTCTGTGACATCACCTGACGTTTGCGTGAGCCTCTCCGGTCCCACGGGGGTCAATGCACCTCCTGCTGCACCTCCTGCTGCACCTCCTGCTGCACCTCCTGCTGCACCTCCTGCTGCACCTCCTTCAGGTCTGCGCTGCAGTCTCGGAATGCATCAACAGCCCTCCGACTCTCCACAGGACAGAGAGGCTCATTGAGGCGCAGCAGAGTGAGTGTTTTCGGGTCGATTTAAACACGGAGAGGCCGATCAAACCACCACCCAGTTCTTGCCCCGGCTCTGCCTGTCCTCAGGCTTACATGATGGGGCTGGCATGTCAAGTGAGGGTGCCTGGCAAGGCTGCCCTTTGTGGTCCACCGCAGACTCCTGCTTCAAGTGTTTCAGTGTGTTGGACTCTTCACCACTGATGGCTAACCCAGTGTGTGTGTTCTTGTTAAGCCTGTTATGGTGGCAGCCTGAAGGCAGCCCTGTCTGAGAGATGGAGTTCTCTCACTGAGCTCTGTATAATAGAGTATATATAGTGTATAATAGAGTATATATAGTGTATAATAGAGTATGTATATATAGTGTATAATAGAGTATATATAGTGTATAATAGAGTATATATAGTGTATAATAGAGTATGTATATAGTGTATAATAGATTATATATAGTGTAATATTGGCCAATATAGGAATCCAGAAAAGTTAGAATTTTGTATTAAAGGGCAGGTGGGCTGTTTTCTGTTCATGTTTGATTGAAACCATCACAAATGAGAAAGTGAGGGATGATGAGACATCTCACGTTTCAAATAAATGTAGGCCTGGTTGAAATATGGCTTTCAGAGAATTATTATGAATGTATTAGCCCTGTAGATATTATTTGAATTGTACAAGTACATTTGCTACCCTGCGCTTAAATAGGAATTGCAGGAACACAAAAGCTCTTCTCTGGTACTGTTCTCCTTTTGAGCAAACCTGCAGGCTCAAGCACACACACACACACACACACACACACACACACACACACACACACGCACGCACGCACGCACGCACGCACGCACGCACGCACGCACGCACGCACGCACGCACGCACGCACACACACACACACACACACACCTACACACAGATACACTCAGTCCTTCACCCTCTGACGCACATTAACACTCACACAGTAACAAACTCTCCTGGTCTTGGTAGATACTGGGTTTGTCCTGAGGGCTAAACTTAGCAAGCTGCGACCCCTCACCCCAGTTTCCTCCCTTATAATTACAGGAAGCAAATACAGCCAATCAGGGCAAAGTTATTTTCTGCATATTACCAAACTCAATAGGAGCAGTTTTTCAGGACGAGACAGGTAATGACCAAATATGTGGGAGGGAGAGAGAGATGAGGTTTTTAGCAGAAAGGCTGGAGGATGTCAAGAAGTTTGTAGAGATTGTAGAAGAGAAGAAAAGTATCGCTAAAGATTTGAGTTCATCACCTCACACTCATGTAGGGAAACATGAGCACAGTGATAACTGGAGGAACTGCAGTGTATCGAGACACCAACTGTCAGAGATTTGGTCCCAGACAGACTTTGCTCGATGTCTTTCCCAGCTGGCGGGACGTTGTAGTTTGTCCTGATTTTCTCTAGTTTCCACGTGATAGAAGGGCATCTCGTATCACAGCTCTCCACCGGCACCATTTTTCCATCTGTCGCTCACTTCTTGTCTGCTTTTCCACCCCATACTGACAGGCACTAAATATCTCAGTCTTACAGTTTTATTTTCTTTGAAACAATAACAGAGGTTTGCTTCTAATAAGCAAAATGATCCCACAGAAGACTTGAATACAACTGGATCATCATTTTGCAGCTCACACACCAAAATTCTTTACTTGAACTAAGTTTGAATTTCAACGAACTGTCTTTATGGATCACGAGTACAATTTTGCTGTAACTCCTCTGTAACCCATCAACCTGCAGCTGATCTTCTTCCACTTCATAATAATCTCTTACCTGTAAACCTCCTTTGCTCTTTTACTATTGATGATAATTCAGCGAGCACATACCAGATGCTCTGCTCACTTTTTCATCTGTGGTCGCTGATGAGACAAACAGGGATTACTCAAAGCGGAGAGCTGCTCAGCGCTCTGCCTGGAAAGTCAGCCACCATGTGGGAGAAAGCCGACATCCTGTTATTAGAGAAACAGAGGGGCATGAAAAAAAAGGAGTAAGAAGTGGAGGATGAGTGGAGGATGATTGAAGATCGAAGAACAGAAGAGGATAGGGGGTACTTTGCATGATTGGGTTGAAATCAAAGTGGGGGAAATGGCCTGAGTTGGAAATTTAGTCTCCGTCCTTTCACTTATAGATGGCAGACATATGAGCCCCTTCTAATAACTCTACTCTTTTTCTTTTTTGTCTTGCAGACGAAGACGAGTGGAGCTCTGGCTGCGTGCAGTGGCAGGATGCTGTGTTTGGATGGTGAGTCCAACTCCCTGTCCGACTGAATCTTACAGCAGTTCTTATAATTAAAATAGAGATCCAATGATTTCTTCATTAAATGACGAGTTGATCAACAGAAAATAATTTCAAACTGTTTTGACAATGAGTACATTTTTAATAAGAAACGTAAAGTTCTCTGATTCCAGCTCCTTCAATTTTTATACTTTCTTGATCCGTTAGTCCGACTTGATAATAAACTGGATATCTTTGTCTGCAGAAAACAAGACATTTTAGATGCAACTTGAGCTTTGGGAAACACAGGTTAACATTTCTCACCATTTGTAAACATTTTAAAGACCAAATCATTTCAATCGATCAGTCGAGAAAATCATCGATAGATTAACTGATAATGAAACAATTATTTTTCTCAGCCCTAAATTGAGAAACAATACAAGTCTATCTGCTGATTGTAAAACAGAGATGTGTTGATATATGTGCACTCAGAAATATAATGTTGAGTGTCTTCGCTTGATGCTCCAAGCCGATGAAATCATAAAGAAACTGAAATCCAAAGCTAAAAGCTGTATTGATCAAGATAGACTGGGTGTTGATTCTCCTGCAGTCGAGGTAGTATTTGTCACAGCTCATCCTGTGTGTGTGTGTGTGTGTGTGTGTGTGTGTGTGTGTGTGTGTGTGTGTGTGTGTGTGTGTGTGTGTGTGTGTGTGTGTGTGTGTGTGTGTGTGTGTGTGTGTGTGTGTGTGTGTGTGTGTGTGTGTGTGTGTGTGTGTGTGTGTGTGTGTCTGTGTGTGTGTGTGTGTGTGTGTGCAATTTGCCTCCAGAGTGGCGAGCTAATTGACTTTCCACTGAGCATGTTGATAGGCTGTAAAATAAACCACACTGTCTATAATAGAATCCTGTTTTCTCCGCTGAAGTTTGGGGCCAGACTTCGGCTCCATCTACTGTCTGGACTGCCGGAAATGAACCAGTTCAACATCTGATAGAGTGCAATGAATCTTAGAAACTCTCAGAAGCTTTGATCTCACCTGAGTAATTAACAGCGCAACGCTTATGAATGTATATTCAAGTGTTTGAAAGATGAAACGTTTTTATCAAGCATGGTCCAGATGATTTTATTCCTACAAATTATTTTCACTTTGTGCTTGATAGCAATTTTCCACCTTTTATTTTGAAATATTAGCACATACATTAAGTGCATTTACAGCACAAAGAATCACTGTTGGTCTCTGATGAGTCAGTGGATATGTTATATATATATTTCCCCTTGATTTGTGAGCTGGCGTGCTGCATCGTTTAATTAGCATTCCTTTTACATTAAGAAATGAACTTGCCACTACAAGACCCGTCATAAACAGCAAAATATGCTGACACAGCTCCAGCACAGAGTCTGTGCTTTGTGCGGTGTACAGTTGGAGGGGGGTTGTGAAAAACATAAAGTCACTGCAGCCAGAGAGGACAATAGCCGCCTGTATGTGTGGGAGAGGCTCGCTTAAACTCCTTCTGTGACAGTGACCTGCTGGCCGGGAAGTAAAGAGTGCCAAAGCCAAGCGGCGTTTTGAGTCGGAGAGTAACTCACACCCGTAAAGAATGTCAAGAATCCGTGTGTTAAAGTTCACACTGTATCACCATCTGTGGCTGGATCCTGGCAAATACAAGACAGCTGTGTGTCAGAGAGAGTGTGTGTGTGTGTGTGTGTGTGTGTGTGTGTGTGTGTGTGTGTGTGTGTGTGTGTGTGTGTGTGTGGAAAAAGAGGAGTTGGGCAGAAAACGAATAATTTGTTATGCAAATACTATTTTTACATGTCATTCATTTACTTTGTGTGTACATGTTGTGATTATAATGTTAACACTGCAAATATGGCAGCGTGCACAGTCACACACACATTTCCACACGCGTCTGACAAGCAGGATGCCAGCCCATAATTATACTCTAACTTACCGGTTTATTAAGAAAAGACCACCCAGAATCCAAGTCACCTGTTTCAGCTGAGGGAAAGTCCAACATTCAACACTCCTCTGCTTTATTCAGCACGATACCCAGCTGTCACTCTGTGATATTTTCCTGATATAATATTGTCTCAAGGTTACTGAATTATGTTTTATGGCACTTACTTTCTTTTGTCCGATTTCTGAGAAGTTCATGACTCCTTATATGTGCATGAAGAAGTGATTCTCTGTTTCTCCTCATTCAAATCATTTCACCACGATCCCCTTTGACAGTTTGATCTTTCAACAGACTATTCTGAAAAGCTTTGTTCTAAATTCTTCTGCATCAACTGTAGATCTCATTCTGCACCGTATCGGATTCTGCAGTTGAACCTAGCGCTCGTCCGCTAAATAGCAAGTGACAGCGAGTGCCACTCAGACTGCGAGAGGAGACGGAAAAACAGATGAAATCAATTTCTCTCTTGTTCGTGTTATTTCTGTTTCGCAGCCCTTGATGACAGATTGTGAAATGGGTTTCGCATGTGTCTTTTTTTCCCCTTCAGATTTGGGAGAGGCCAGAGGGCATTCAGAGTCATACCTGTGAGGCAGTCCGCAAGGAAATGTGCTGACATCAGAGCTTTGCATTTCAAACCTTTGGGACAGAGGACGATGAGGAGGACAGAGAAGTGACAATACAGAAGAAAGACGCTGGGTTTGCATAGATCACATCAGGTGAGTTGCCCTCCGAATGACATCTCGTATCAATGCTAATCCACCACTGAAAGACTTAATCACATCCTGGAACAAGAAGGGCAGGATGTGTGTGGAGTATTAAAAACAAATTACCTTGAACTTCATAATAGGAACTCTTTAAGATCCACTGATGCGTATTTTTCAGTTGCCTGTTCAGTGTTTGAGAATAATTGTTCAGTTGAGACTGTTTTCAGTTTCTGTTGTGAGGTTTTGGCACGTTGCTTTATCTGGAAACACACACACACACACACACACACACACACACACACACACACACACACACACACACACACACACACACACACACACACACACACACACACACACACACACACACACACACACACATCACGATCCCTGTCAGGTTTTGGCTGCAGGATTAGGGCGCCAGACAAAACAGTTGACTCGTGTCAACACTTCATGAAAAGGACTAAAACGCTGGATTAACCAAACTACCGTCAGACACACAAAGGTGAGTCGTGTTACTGTGTGCTGCACGTCAGTTTGCAGGATTTGTCATCTCCTATTTGCTGCGTTTGTCTTTTACACCCCTGGTGGGTATTTTCAGCTGTTGTTTCTTGTTGAAACAGTTTCTACAAGTTGTCATGATTTTCCAGACTTTCCCAAATGACATGCTGAATGATTTTTCTGTCTTTTTTTGGGAGCAGTTCTCCAGTCGATCTAATCTGTTCTCTTTGGAGCTCTATTAGGTGTCTCAGCTTACTTTGAAAATATCTCAATATTGATGGTTCTACCTTTTATCGTTATACTTAGTACTTACTGGCATTCAGCCTAATGTGAGCCTGCTTGGTCGCAGTGTTTGTAATTGTGATGAAGTTACTTGTTTTGAGACACAGAGGACTGATGACATCAGTGAAAGAAAAGTTACACGCTCCTTAAATGAACGAGTTAAGGTTGTGTTGGGTCTGTTGACCACCAGCGAAGCAACTCAACGAGCCTTTTATAGGCTTGGACATTTTCATCTTTTATATGTGACCTTACAGCCATATTTAAAACACTCTGAATAATCTCATCACATTGATTTCAGCCGTATCACGCAGCTCCAGCAGCAGCTCTGATACAGTTCAAACTGCTTTCCTCAGAGACGTGATGCAGACATGTCAAGTATTTTTCTGCTTTTCGAATTAACTTCCAAAGGGAAGACGAGTCGGCCACACCGATCATCGGTTCGACTTCATCTTTAGTCACGGTTCTATTCACTCTGAGAAGACAGCGGCCTCCCCACTTGTCTTTCCAAGCCTCCTCTGTGGCAGTGAGAAGTTTACGTAGTGAATAAGCCGGGTCACATTACAATGAAAAGAAAGAGAGAGTGTAGCTGCTAGCTAACCTGCTACACCCTGGACTGTTATTGCAGGTGTTCCAGAGCAGTTACAGCTGTTCATTTCCTCCATGTTGCTGCACATGTGGAGCTGCAGTCACACATGAATGGCCACATACAAGTGAATGTTGGTATGCCAGAACACAGATTACAATTTCAGGATCAGAAGATAGCTTCAGGGGATGAAATGCTTTCTCGGTTTATATAAGCTACCTTCTGAATCTGGTGTTTGTGCTAAAGGTTTAGCTCGTAGCATTCCTGCAGCCAGTTACTGTGCGTCCATTCAAACAGCATTGAACATGTATAATCTGGAAATATTGCCTTGTCTGTGCTGTGAATTTTTTCTCGATATTTTGGAAGTGAAATGTTGGTCATCTTTATACATTTGCTTTCAAATTTGGTGACAAAATTGATTCTCAATTTTGGTCGAGATGCTTTAAAGTAGCAGAAACATTTACGATGTGTTCAGTAACACACTTATCTGTATTGTGTCCATAGTTGCAGCAGATTAAACTGCTGACAGACGGACATGTGGAGTTCTGTGGACATCTTTGCCCATTCATCATTTAATTAGTGTCAGACAAGTATAAGATTAATATAAGAGACCGAGGCTGGAGCGTTCCTCATCGGTTCAGCTCATCTCTGTCCGACGGGCCGAGAGCCTCTGCAGCTCCGTCCTCCGCTTGTCAGCGCACACCGATCGCATCGATCACATCGATCACATCGATCACACATCGATCACATCAATCACACATCGATCACACATCGATCACATCGATCACATCGATCTCACATCGATCACACCGATCACATCGATCTCATCGATCTCACACCGATCACATCGATCGCATCGATCACATCGATCTCATCGATCTCACACCGATCACACCGATCACACCGATCACACCGATCACACCGATCACACCGATCACACCGATCACACCGATCACACCGATCACACACCGATCACACCGATCACACATCGATCACATCGATCTCATCGATCTCACACCGATCACACCGATCTCACATCGATCACATCGATCACATCGATCACACATCGATCACATCGATCACATCGATCACACATCGATCGCATCGATCACATCGATCACATCGATCACATCGATCACATCGATCACATCGATCTCACATGGATCACATGGATCACACATGGATCACATGGATCACATCGAACAGCTTAGAGAGGGTGGCCAGTATTCACTGTCAGTCATTTCAAATTAAGGAAAAGGGATAAATGACTAGCTTAGTTTGAGTGACTTCCTTGTGATACTGTTGATAACTTTAAACTCACTTAAGGGACATTTTGTTCACACAAAAATGTAAAATTTGCAACTTGGATCGAGTAGTTTGGTGTTTCAAGCTGCCGGTTATCACAAGCCCGTCTCTGTTTTACAGTTTCTGCTCACTCCCTAAAATATTATGAGGTGTGTGTGTGTGTGTGTGTGTGTGTGTGTGTGTGCGTGCGTGTGTGTGTGCGTGTGTGTGCGTGTGTGTGTGTGTGTGTGCGTGTGCGCGCTTGCATTTGCGTCAGTGAACAGGTGTTCCTTTTCTCCACCTGCATATTGTGACAACAGTAGCTCTTGTATTTTTCCTAAAGATAAAGTTTAATTAATGATTGCTTATGTTTTGAGAACAAAACTTTTACTGGCAGGAATTTGGAGGATAAGTTACTTTTGTGTTCAGTGCCAATATCTTCTGGCTTTACTGGTTACACTGATTACATGGCAGCTGAAAATGCTTGATTCACACAACTTTTCTACAATAAAGAACTGTTTTCTGCTTCTCTACATAAAGTGGTCAAGATGCTGGGTGTTCCCCACCTTTTAAAACCAGTGTTTATTTTACTTTTTGAAAGTGCAGCAAATTAAGCAGTCAGTAACCTTGGGTGGACACTTCCATGGGAATACAAGTGGGTTGGGGGAGAAGAGGGGCACTGAGAGAAAAACCTCAAATGTGAAAATGACTGGAACTCCCAGGGTTTTCAAAACAGAACTCAAGATTTCCTTACACATACCTGGACAACTGAGAGCATGGAAAAACCCCTCCCATACATGCACTCAACAGCTGGGCTGGTCAGAGAAATAATAAGAATAATGTAAACTAAATAGAACAGAGAGGAGTCGCAGCCAACAGAGCCAGCACGTGTCAGCTTCAGAAATATTCTCAACTCTGGTCATCAATCACAGACAGGAGGGCCTCAGCCTCGCTGACAGCTCCGGACTGAGAGGAGGCGCAGCTCTTTGAGCTGCCCTCTGGATGTGGACGGGCCGGTGGCGCTCTGCTCCCACACCTGACTACAGCTTCTCCACTCAGGTTTGATTTGGACCGAAAGCCTTCAAGACTGACTGACGATGAGGCATCTCATCAAACCGACGCCAGCAGCGGAGTAGAGCTGCTGGTCTTCACTCGGCCTGTTGGCAGCGTTCAAGCGCCTCCTCAGTGTTTTATTAGGTTTCAGTGTCGGATCATGAATACCGTCTATGTGAGTGTATTGTGAGAATATTGTCATGGTGGCTTGACAGCCTTCTGGTGAGAGAAGAACTGCTGGCAGTAAATTGACCTAAACCAAGCAAAACAAGAGCAAAGGGAGACAGACAGTCTTGAAAGGCCAAGCTGGAGGGGGGTTGGTGGGGTGGGTGGGGCGGGGGTCCTCTGGCAACGACAAAGCCTCCAGGGTTTTTACTCCGAGATCTAACTTTATCTGTGTAAACATGTCTGGAATGACACACTCATTGTGTGTATGTGGATGTCAGTTGTACAACATGTCCAACCGACCGGATGTATGAATCTAAAATATGAATGAAGGCACGAAACGTTTAGATACCAGAACGTTGTTCATGTTCTTTAGACGGCGGCGGTTCTAAGTTTGGTTTTGAAGTTATTTTTCAGATTTTTCTGCCTTTGCGATAGCGACAGCTGTTGGCCTTGTTTCAGCGTCGTCCGCCCGTCACGACATGATGTCTCTACATGTGATCGGCCCGTTCTGGTGAACGCTGTATCTCAGGAACGTCTCGCGCCAATTCAGTTTAAAGATAAATGAATACGATTTATTTTTTATGGATTCTTTGAAAGTCTTCTACATATATTATAGAAGTCTGGACAGATATCGATGTAAACTGTAACTTGACTGGTTTCTGAATATTTTGAATATTTTCAGCCTCTTTTGAAATTTCACTAATAGAAAAAAGTTTGACTACTCGGGCTAAGATATTTACGAGCATTGCTTGCATGATCATTTTATTGCATTTGGAGAAGAGTTTGAGGTTTGTAATTGAAATAAATGCATCTTATTAGTAAAATATGGACTCAAAATGTGATTGAAAACTTCAATACAATAAATAAGTCGCTACGTCACGCTTCAGCCTTACTTACAGATTGTAGTGTAACTTCCTTAAAAGAATAACTTTACATTTTGTGAAACACAGTTGTTGCTTTTATGCTGTGAGTCAGATGAGAACATCAATACTGCTCTCAAGTTTTCTATATGAAACTATAACCACAACGCAATTGTTTAGTCATTGGATTGATATTGACCCATATACCTAATACACTAATTAACACATACATCTCACCTTCAGAGACTTCCAGGAGTCTGATGGCTTCCTGGACAGCGCCAGGCCAGCTTTTAACCCTGCATAAATTCTTAAATCACGTCATAATTTAATTTATTGAAGTGAATGCAGCCACAGTCTGCCCCTAAGTCTAATTTATGATTTTAAAGACAGACTTTGAACATGCAGTTCTTTCCCTGGATCTCTCGTTTCACTTGATATGTTACTGCAGAAGCCCAAGCAGGCAGTATTTCTGTCGTCCACAGACACAAGTTCATACCGTGGAACCAGTACAAATGGAGTTCATCCTCCTCCTGATGTTCTCCATCCCTGGTGAGTTCAATGGATGGATCACTGCGTCCAATCGTTTCTTCACCCGCTGTCTGTCTGTATTAGACACAGGGTGGAAGGACAGCTGCTTCTATGCCTTGTCTTCATCAATTTGTGCGCCTTTGGAATAGATCTGGCAGAGCAAATTCATGTTATGTGGCTTGTTTAACTGAGTATGCCGTCTCGCTGCTCCAGTCTCTGATTCTGACATCCGACCCAGAAGGGGAATCATCATCAAGGAATTGGGCAGACTTTGATCACAGCCCAGTGAAGGTGCAGGACAATGCCCTGAGAACAGGAGGACGTGCCACACTCACTGAAGACCGGTCTGTGTGCGACACAGATGCCCACGACTTACTGTCCAGACAGCGGACTGTAAACGCGCTTCTTCTCTCGGGCTCCTGTTAAAAAGCCTCCGGTGGTAAACTGGCCATGTAATGCAAGGACACAATTTCCTGCTGTGACACATGAATAACAAATTAACAGTTGTGACTTGATCTCGAAGGCCAAGTACCACAGATGACTGCTGTAAACAAACAGAAGCCATCATGTGATTAGAATTGATCACGCAGACCATTAAAAAGCCCAAACTTCTGATTAGCATCCATTAAAAAAATGATTAGCATCCCGTAGAAGATCATTGTGACATTTCAGTGACATTTTGCTGGGTTCTTATTCAGCAAATAAAATGTCCCTCTTGCTGCATCATAGTCAACATACTGAATGTTGAGAGAATGCAAAGTCACATTTTTATGTTGTCTCTTCAGTCTTGTTCTGCTACTTTACTGTTTCATATTTTACTTTTTGCACAAGTATATACATTGAAAATTAGTTACCAAAGACTTGAATGTCACTCAGCAGTAATGGCAGATTTAGAGCAGACAGTTACAGCACTGCAAAGAAACATTTACCAATTACTACTTGAAAACATTGTAGGAAATGGATGATAAAGATGAAGTATTGCCCATCAGGTAAAATAATCGTGATATAGTCTGAAGTCCAGTTCCTACACCTCTGTTGATGGGTATTCCAGGTGATTAGTGATCGCTAAGCTTTATATCAGCCTTTGCACGCCATCAAGCTGAACAGCACCAGAAACCTCTTTGAAGAACCCGTGGCGAGGGAGGAAATGGCCATCCATCATTGACAGCATGTGATGACATGTTTGACCTCGTGTCCTCTCGCTCTCTACAGACACAGAATACTGCCTGTTTGGAGATCTGCAAATCTGGCTGCCAGTGCTTCACCCCAGATCACATTGATTCCTCATTTACTGACATTTATCACGCCAAGTTAGAGTAAAAAAAGGATTTACCTCTATTTTAACTTTGGAAAAATTCTGTTATACTAAATATAGCTTGATGGCATAACGTAATAATAGATACAATTGGCGCTGAATTAAAGAGGCATAAAAATGAAGGGAAATTGTGCAATGAAATTAAGAACGGTTATTATTTCATTTAAACCAGAGTAATACGTATCTGATTTGTTTTAGGAAGCATTTTGTAAACGTTTTGCAATACTCAAAGTTTCTTCGAGGCTGTTTTTTTTCTTCGTACTGGCTGTGCTCAGACCTGTTAGCTCACCTTCGCACAAGCATGCTTTACAGCGAATTTACAATGTAGACAGTTTTATATCACCGCGACATAAAAGATATACAGGCTGGATCACAAGTACTTGACAGTTACACATATTTTGTTCTGTATGTCAGCATTCAATTCAGTTTGGAATAAAAATAAATGGTCGAGTCTCAGCTCTATTTTGAGTTGGTTTATGTCACGATTGAAAGAACTGTCTGGAAGATTAACCCTTCAACACAAAATGCCCATATTGCAAGAGTTCAAAAGTAATTGGATACTTGGCTACTTCATGTTTCTTTGGCAGTTCTGTGTTGTTTTAACCTTCGTGCACAAAAGAGCTCACACATGGCCCAGAGTTAAGTGAGAGTTGCCATTAAAAATGTCTATACATAGGATTGGGGGGAGGAGGGGGGTGTTATGATGATGATGATCAAAAAAGGTAGGAAAATATGAAAATGGCAAACAACATAGTGGCTGAGCTCACCTCATCTGTCACTGGCATCTATTAAGCAACCGGATGATTGCAGATGTTTACTGGATCATTTCGTGTGCTCAGATTCAAATGCATCAAATCTGATTGGCCGGCGTTTAATCAGTCGGCAGCACAACAATCTGTCCAGAACAACCGAACAGGTACAGTGTGGAATTATAAGTTAAATGTAAATGTGGAATCTCTATCAAGTCAACTTACAGAACAAGTCAATTCTTTTTGGATGTCTTTACACATGTTCCATACTTTACTGGTAATCCACCACAGCTGCTCCGCTGTGAGCACAATTAACCCCGCCGATTGTGTGATGTTGACTTTGGGTTTTGTGGACTTTCTCACTGAGCCCTGGTAGCCCGTGCTCTCTGAGCATGACATCATGGGTTTCAGGTTGCCCGCTGCGGCTTCGGTTCCCAGGAGGGTCGGGAGCCCGAGCGTAGACCTGCAGAGCAGATCCACGCTGTGGAGAGACACTCTCTCCTCTCCCCTCGTTCTGCTCGGACACACACCAACACAGTCCACCGACCTCCCTACCACCTCGCTCTGAGCTCACAGTTTGTTATTGGCTCGGTTAGGATGTGTTGACAGATGAGACAGATGTGTGTTCCCGTCTTGCAGATAGTTTGTCAGTGTTGTTTTCAAAGTTGAAAAGCTCTCAGGATTATCTGAGTAAATACAGTAATTTAGCTTCGTGGCATTCTGCTTAGATGGTTTGATCACATATGTTTAAAATATCTGTGTTGTCAATTAAGAAATGCGGTTTTGTCTATCATTTGTCTTGTGTGGTTATGTTTTATTTGGGTAAGTGCAGTGCGTGAGGGTCATTTAGAAGACAGATGACTTGCTGTGTGATGATGTGAAGTCAGTGACCAGAGCCACATTAAAATCTCCCTTTTAAAAATCACTTTATCTTTGCAGCACAAAGAGATTCAGACTGAAAGTCAGCAACCAAGGACAACATGCACGTTTGTTTTGCAGCTTTACATTTAAAAGCCACCGAGCCGGTCAGATAAGAATCATTATTTCAGGAACACGTCCGTCTGAAGTTGCTTTCAGACAGCAAACCTTTGCTGTTGTGAAATGGTCCCAGCACAGATAATCTCACTTTAAAACTAATTTTGTTCTAATACAGTTTCTCTTCATTGAATGTATTTTAAATGGTTGCCATGGTGACATAGTGACTTGAAAAATGTGTTGCTGTGTATTTGTTGGGATTGAAACACTAATATATATATATATTAATCATTTTGTGTACCATGTTGTTAAGTACATGACCTAACTCGACCTCATCCACTGAGCCAGCTCTCCTCCGCTTCTCTTTCCACTCCCTTCGTGGACACACCTGATGATGGCAGTCGCTAGATGGCCTCCGAACGCGCACACAAGAATACACCCAAAACTAAAGGCATCTTCAAGGAGGTGTTGACTTTGACGCCTTCTATCAGTTGTTAGTTGTTTCTGCAGATTTTTGGTAAAATGTGATGGATAGAAGAAGGAGGTTCATGTATTTGCCTGTCTGACATCCAAGCTGCAAAGTTCTTGAATCACCTGGCTTCAGGAGGGAAAACTTTTAACACTTGAAGATTGTACACAGTTAAAAACAAGGTCTGAAGGGAGGGATTTGTCCATAATCCTGTATTGATCCTTCCTAGACAGGCTGTCTGGTGGACTCGCACTCTGCCGTACCTACGGGCACACAGCCACACTGGCTGCATGCCTCACCACATCTAACTATAGAAGCAAATACAAGCCAGGGCCAATTTGTGGCAGATTTAATGGCTCATAGTGGAGTCATTATGTTTGGGCCGAGAAGGCAGAATTGCCCATTTGGAGGAGTCTCTATAAATGAGCAAAACTGTAAACCCCGTGTCTGATGGTGAATCGGGTGAACTGGTATATGTTTTGTGTTAATGCTCGTCTCATTACAGCGCAAACATTTATAATGTTTTGTAAATCAGTCAGAATGAGAAGACAAGTACCCAGATCATCATCAGGTGAGGGTTTTTTGTCCAATGCTTTGGTTTCTGTCCAGATTTCTGCAAAATCCTGACATTCCCAGCAGCCTCAGCTTCCCTTTTTGTTTAGTAATAATTACTGCTCGTACATGTTAACTTGCTTTCTTGCAGTATTTTCACGAGTACTTTGTAATTAAACCTCCAGGCTGACTCCTGAAGCAGCTGTGTCTCTTCACATTCATTGCGCAGATTTTGAGCATGCTGGAAATTGCGTGCGTTTTAATTGGCCGAGAGGACTGGAGGTAAAACAGGTGGCTAAAAGGATTACAGAAGTGAACAACGTGCCATTTATGCTCAAGAATACTCTGCCAGTACCACTGCTGCAGTTGGCTAAAGGACCGGTGGTCTGGAAGCGGGGAACTGCCCAGGGACGGGATGGGGAAGATTAAATACACACATAATTACATCTTCAAAAGGTGAGCAAAACGCAGCAGCAGGCAGGCACGCACACACACACACACACACACACACACACACACACACACACACACACACACACACACACACACACACACACACACACACACACACACACACACACACACACACACACACACACACACACACACACACACGTGTATCTGTTCTCATAAAAACAAAAACACACCGCTTGCATTCTTTTCAATTTCCTGTCTTCTGATTCCCAGTTCAGTAACTGCTCCCCGTTGTGATGAGCTTGTGACGCCCTCCACTTACATGTCTTTAAACACTGTTTTTACGGGTGTTGAAAAAGTATTACTTCTTTGCTGAGATATACATAAATGCTGAAATTCGGATGTCTGACAGCTCTGAAAAGTCTCTCAAATACCTTTTGTGGAGTAATGAGATGCAGCGCTAAGGGAGCGGTGTTCAGGTGTGCTGTCAAAAGCTGCTGTCAGCACCTCGTTGAGAAAGTGTCAAACAGCCTTGATGGATCTGTGAATGAGAATTAGAGTAAATCAGGTATAAAAAAAAATCGTTGGTTGTAATCCCAGAGAGCCACGTTGTATACGCTTTGAATCTGAGGAGGAATGAAAGGAATTTACTGTAACTGACCGCGGATCAACTATAAAGACAAACATGCTGCTAATGATCAGTTTAGGGTTATTTTACTGTCGACTGAGACCCAAGAGTTTTATCTAACAATGTCACAAACTAATGGACAAATGTATTCTCAAAGGAGCTGCATCGCTTTACTTTGAAAAAAGTCACAAACGACAGTCAGATCAGATCTGACTCTTGTTTTAAAAAGAATCAACACTGTCTAATTCAATTCAAATCTTGGCTTTGTTACAGATTGAGGGGGCGGAGCTTAACAGATGTGGACATTCACCAGTCAACCCACTATTTTCCCTTGTTGCATAATGGGAATTATTAAATGTTGAACAACACTCGGAGCTTAAAATCAGGAGCTCTTCTGCATCAATTTGAACTTTCGGTTGAATAATTCTGTGTATTAAAAGATTCCCAAATTACTGGAGTGCTAAGAGTAGTAGGACTAAAACTTGAACTGATAATAGTTAAGAAGCAGTTAATAGAGTAGATGCAGTCTGCTTGTCTGAAGTATCTGTGGGACAGCAGTTACGGAAAACCTCCCATCAATCAGTCAGAAGAACTCAGTCAACGGCCTTGACGACCAACTGGGTGAACCACTGCTTTACACGATACATGTGTGAAGGAGGGGGGGGGGGGGTTGTCACAATACAGTACAGTTATATATATAAATGTGTGTGTGTGCATGGAAGAAATGAAGCAGTTAGGTATCCGTGCCATGCTTTGTTGTGTGACAGAAGAAGGAAAGGTAGCGAGAGGGAAAGAGAGACGGACAGCGGCTGCAGTGAGTGACGGAACAGACAGTCGAAGACGTGCGGCTGCATTCTCACTTTGATCCATGAAATCACAGTTGTGGCAGATGCAGGATAGACGGGGAGCAGCTGTTTTGTTCTCCGCTCTCCAGTTACAGACGCTGGCACTGACTGCACTCTGGGGATGGGCAGAGGGGCACGTTGTGGAGTCTTGATAGTGTTTGTTCTCTGAGGGTGGGCACAAAGAGCCCTCAGACCAGCTCCACCAGTATTCTTGGCATCGGAAGAGAGGGACGTGGCCGAAGGTGTCAAAACAGAGCGGGACTGGTGACGAGACATAACACGCAGCTGGTCTCACTCTCGCAGGACCCGTGGCGCCATTAATTACTCTGACTGTGGACGCTGCAGTGACTCAAAATATTACTGGAAAATGCACTTTTATTGCTCCTGTCAGCGGAGGTTAGATCAGATATCCAGAGACAATCGAGTATGAAGTGCTTGACATATATCGGAAATTTGTAGAAATTTATCAGCAGTAACAACAAACTGAAACATACTTAGACATTCAGTGCAAAGTGACAAATGTGGTATTAAGAGCTTTTTTGTTTGTAAAGGAAAAAAATGAGAACTTTCCTAATAATTTCAACTCGGAGCAGCCCGACGTAGTGCAGCAGTAGAAGGAAGAAACAGCTGGGATGAAGTGTATCGTATCGTTAAAGCGTCCTTTACAGATGCACTGTAGTAAAAACAATACGATCCCAAACATACAAAAACACTTTGAGCCTTCACTTTTTAAGCAGGTCTTAAAACTGCAGAATTAGTTTGTTCAGTGTACAACATGCTGTGATTTAACTTCAACAAAGCACAATTAGAAATGCATCACTTTGAACAGGTGCGTCTGTCAGGTTGATCATATTCTGTATTTCTGGGTTAAATTGAGCAAAATAAACATTCTCAGACGTTCAGTTTGGTGAGAGGGATATATATTACTTATATTTTTAGTTTATTGAATTCAAATATATTGGGTGCGGTTTTATTATGTTTTGCTCTCAACTAAAAGGAGCACAATCATTCACACCAGCAATAATTCTTTCTCTGGGGAGCTGCACTGTGGGTGACTTGGCTTTTAAAGTTTCTTCAAACATCTCACTTCTGCAAATTGATGTTACATATAGCCTAATGTGCGTTATAGTTTCCTGCAGTACAGCTCAAGCCTTATGTAGCTTAAATCGTGCACCCATGATAACCAAGATGAGGTGCATGAAAAAGTGAGAGCAGGAGGTTTGAAGGTGGAAACAGTCTAATGAGAAGCTTCTGCCAACAAGTTTCCATTCTTCACAGCCAATAGCCAGTCAAGAGAGCAGAAAACAACCGAATACCATTATTAGCAGAAAATCAGCACTTTTCCATGAAGTCAGAGTGGATTTTACTAGTGTGTGCTGACTGCAGTCCTTCTCTTGTTGAGAGAGAGAGGGAGGTGTGGGGGGAGGGGGTTACTTGTCATATACATGTGCACCAGAGCCTACAATGAGCTAATAACATATCTAGTTAATCAAGACTCATTCATGAAGACCTTGAAATCACTATTTCATGAAATAATCGTAATACACAGTATAATATTTGATAAGAAATTAAGATTTTACTTTTGAAAGTGTCTTCCAGTTAATGTTTTCTGAATTGTCCAGTTGAACTCGTATCTAAATTTAAAAGTAAGATAAGTTCTCCCTGCTAGTGAGCAGCTCTGATGGATTAGTGAGTCACCTGGAAGTCATAAAAAAACAACACTGAAGCCAAGAGATGTCAGAAGACCTGAAAAGAGAACTGAATATCATCAGACTCCGTCCATTTGACTGCTTTTTATGGGGTATTTGTTACTCCTGGAATGACGTGAAACACTGGCTCATATTATACAAATGAGGAGCCAATTCAGACACACAGTCTGTCCTCTGCAATTTTAGGAGTGAAAACTATGTCTGTCTGTGGTTGCATGGGATGGTGCTCGGTCATGGCTGGGTGTTGTCTTCCTCCTTGTCAGCAGCGTGGGGATGGTGCCCTCAGTGATGTGCACTTACAGTAAGTGAAGGAGTGATGTTTCAGAGATGGGTAGCATTTCCAGGATTTATCGACTGCAGCGCGGCGGCCCCGCATGACACTGCCTTGGAGATACATTAGCGGTGGAGGGAGACTTGACGGGCCATCGGAGGGAAGAGACGGTAGAGAAGTGAGCGGGCCAGATGTTAACACATCACCTTGCTTATTGTTGAACACGGAGACATCGATCGCAGCTCTCCGCGCTGCTTCCTGTGTTTTGGTTGTGCTCTCGTTGGACACCACGTCAGGGGAATGGCTGCTGATCGCCGCGTATCTAACTTTTCTCACAACACAATTACAGCCAGTCTTTCACACAAATACAGTTAATTGCCAATTTAATAGGAGAACTGCAGTGGATGGTATGTTGAGAAAATCTAATCTTTGCTTCTTTTTTTCTTTGCTTTTTTTTTTTTTTACCATATAAATATAATGGAAACACACTTTTAAATGGAAAACAGGCATTTTTCCCTGAATGTGTTGGCCAGATCACTTCTCTAAGTAAAACCAGGAGGCACACAAACATTACTTTACACAAAACTAAAAATATCACTGATTCTTGATTCACATTGTTACTCTCATTAAGGGATTTTTTTTTTTTTTACAGCTCGGTATTCTTTCACCTCAGAAACAAATGTGATACCTAGAAAATAAATATTTCTCTACAGACAAATTTATATTCATCTGAGGAACAAAACTGGAGAGTTTCACAGTCTTTTCATGCACATATTTAAAACATCCAACAGGTTCAGTGAAATCTTTGTTAACATTTGTTTTAAAGCTGCAGAGAACAATTCATCATTAAGCCCAAAAAACAGGTGTCCATTTTTCCAGCTTGTGTGTGTTACACAGCGGCGGGTAGATTAGAGGGAACGCACACAAAGAAGGCACGAATTGTAAACCAACTCACTTTTCCCAGTGAATTAAATGTTTCTAAGGAGGGTTAGTCCAAGCTGTTGGACTGTTTCTCCTAATAAAGGGGAAAAGAGGCTGATTGACAAATGAGCAGTGGGTCAGCCGGCCAACCAGAGATGGGATTTCCCTGCCAAGGCTGCGAGGCCCCTGGGTTTCCCATCAGCCACATTAACAGATGGTTTAACACTCACTCAAACCCTCCTGGAGGAAAACAGGGACGTCGCATCTGCTTTTGTTAAAACTGAGGGATTAACATGGGCATGAGTTGAAGGAGGCAAAGCAACAAGCGAGATTACTGTACAAGAAGAAAGACACCTGGTTGTTTGGTGATTGTTTTATCGATTTATTGAAAAAACGTTGTGTTTTTGCTGTTTTTTTTTTTTAAATCTCTAAAATGAGCTCAGTAACAGCTGAATGTGGATCATTAAGCACACATCTTTCCTGGCATCTTCACATCCAGCTCTTCTGGACAGGATTTACTCTCTTGAGCTTCGAGTTTGGGAAAACCCAAACAAGAACATTAGAAGCATTCAGTTTTGATTTTGGAAAGTCAAGAAGAAGAAATGTGGAATGAAATGACAACAGTGTTGAACTTTAATAGAGTTTATGAGATTTTCTATTCGGTGAGGTGTTTGTCTCCTCAGGCTCTGTAACAGTAATGATTGGATTTGATGTGTTTTTCACACTCACGAGGAGGAAGGACCTGAGAGGCTGAAACATAACAAACAAATTAAAACCTAAGACAGGCAAAAATACAGGTCATGCATGAGAAACTAAACAGAAGACTGAACAGGTGACTTCGGCCTTGTTCATACTGAAGCCCAAATCCATTTTTTGTCATATCCAGATTGCATCCGGATTGATTTTTGAAAACCTCAGCATAAAAAAAATACATGAAATGTGATTTCAATCCAATTCCAATAGAATCCAATTGTCCGGACGCTCTGATGGCTCATTGGATTTCTTGCAGAAGAGAACACTGGAGCGTAAACCAGCCTTCTCTGTCGTTGAGGAGTTCTGTTTCACGACTAGACAGCACAATTGCTCGCGTAGTTACACGTAGTTACACGTAGTTACACAGCAACCCACGCAAAAGGTTCGGTCACGTCTGGACACCAAGTCCGATCCGTTCGTCCTAAAGATCTGATTTAAGAAACAATTCTGATTTGCCTGCAGTCTGAACAAAACCTTAGTCGTGGCAGACTGTGAGCAAATATACTGCGGTTGACTTGCACAGTGGCTGCAGGTGAGCACGTTGGGGAACGGAGAGCAGGTGAGGTGGGCGTGGCAGACAGGAGAAAAGGGTGGCAGGGCAGAAAGGGCAAGAGACAAAGAAAAGGAAAACGAAAGGCAAAATAAGTAAAAGAACAGAAAGCTGACAAGCTGCTTCTGTCTGATTTTGATCTATTTTGGTTAAATTCAGTTCATTTCCCGTCCAATCATTTGATGTTTTTTGTAGTGTGTGATTTATCCTCTCATCACTCATCTCCACATTTCTGTGCATTGTTTTTATTTACACAACATTTTGTTTCATAATTTTGTTGGTTGTATGCAGTTTATTTCCCTCTACTGTGAACAATTTCATTTATTTAAAATTAAAGCAAAACTAATTGTGAAAGTACACTTTGTTTTTGTATAGATAAATATAGGTTCAAGAATATTTTGGTATGCTAAAATTACAGTTTGTATCTTTAACTGTTTTCAGCTCTTGTGTCACAGATGATGAAAATATCCTTCGACACAAAGTCACTGATTTGCTTCAGCACAGAAACAGGACTTTTAAAAGTAACCACAGCAGTGAGATTCACACACTTCAGCACTGCATTTAATTGACTTATTAAGGCATTTACTTAATTCAATAAGTGGCAGTCATGTGTTAAAGGGGCGATTATGGTAATTGTATCTATTAAACTCTCTCTCCCATTGTCTTTAATTCCTGCTTGAATGAATCAGGGCCTTTTGACTTTAATTGAGGTTGAGCATCAAGTGTTTTTTTTTGTAACCTTTTTTAACAAGGCTGACAGGTTTGGATAGATGGAGGAGACCGACCACAGTTACACATTTATATTCCCCTTTTTCATTTTTTCATTTTTTTTTTTTTACAACTAAGATCTATACAATAATTAAAACTCCAGTGAAGGCCGGTGCTTTTCAAAATTTCATCTGAATTTTAAACTCGCTCTCTTTACAAAACCCTCCCTCAAATGGATTAAAAAGCAACTAAGTTAGGCACAGATTTGGCATTAAACAGTTGCTAATGACCACCGTGTTGTATTCTGTATCACTGAAGCCTTCACACCACTCACAAACATACAAAAGAGCTTTCAGCGCCACAGCCAAGGGAGTGCTGTGGGTGTGCACGGAAAATATGCCCAGAAGACTCCCTCCCTGCTGCTCTCACCCTCAATCACACTCCAACAACACAGAGCAGGTAGTCTGACCAGAGGCAGCGGACCGACCCCTTCTATTAATTCCCTCTGAATTATAAAGCACTAAAAGTAAAATTTGTCCAAACACCATTAATCACAATGGCTAGGAGCAGAACAGATGAACAGATTCTTTCTGGGGGCATCTACGGGCAGTTAATTTGCCATTTAAACCCCACCTGTCTGTGTCAACTAGTCCGTAGAGAGGTGCATAATGTGGTCCAGTAGCTGTTCCAGGGTTGGGCGGGATCCACTCCTTCATGCATTTCTGAAGCCAGGAGCAGGGAGCATGTTGAAAAAGGATCCAGTGTGGAAATGCCACAATAAATAGCACACAGGGTTTTTATTTGTCCAGATATACTGTCAGTCCAGGAGTTCATTGTTTGTGCAGTTTTTATATTGTGTGCATGTTTCTTGTTCTGTCGGGGCCAGAGGCTGAAAGCCCAGTTATGTCATGTGCAAAAAAATAAACGGAAATCTACTTTGGATCTTGATTATTAAAACAAGCAGAGATTTGCTTTTCTCCTCATTTTCTTGTTATCTTTAATTCATCAGAAGCATGCTGTGTTGTCCTGACAGTCTTGTTTGTTAAATGTCATTTAACATTGTCCTCTTGCAGCTGGAAATGGATCAACTTTGACACATGGAAACTTGAAATCTGATAATAAATCGCAAATCTGATGATGTCATTTTTTTAAACTAAAACAATTCACATACTTACCATCAGATTTACCTGAAATATTTTTGATAGCTTGTCACAAAGATAAAATAATGAGAAGTTATTTCGTAACCAGCCTGTATGTTAGTTGGCTACAGCCTCATTTACGTCTTAGTGTGTCACCTCGGGTTCAGACTTTTTATATTATTTTCGACACATTTGACACGTACTATGTTGTCCAAGCTGCTCTCTTCATTAAACATTCCCTGCGGCTTTAGTTTGGGAATTCCTACACGCGCTCAGTGCACACACACAATTAGTGCTTGTTAAAGAGCATGTGATATGGGAAATACACCATTTTCCCATAATTACAGCCTCCTGTTGCTCCTTAGAGGGAGCGAGCGGTTTGGGTGACTTGCTTAACGGCTGTCTTAAAAGTCTAAACTAAACCTGTGGCCTTTTATCGCCTCTCCTGCCAAACATAGTGCTTCCTCCTTTACATTTTCCAAGACACTCTGCTGTATTTTATACTGAAACCTTTAAAAAACAACAACAGTTGATCGGCTCATCCTCCATTCTCTTGCATTTTTCCCGTTTCTTTGACCCCACTGCAGTCCCTCTCTGCTGGTTATTTAGCACTTCAGTGGTTAGCACGACTAATTGGAGTGAGAGACAGGTGGAGCCGGTCTGTAGCAATCATTCTTGTTAGTGGCGGGGCTGTAGCTCACACTAGGCAATCTTTTGTTTTTGCATGGTGAACACTGGAAGGAGGGCATGAACTTTTGACACACTCACATGCGGGGCCCCCGAGCAGCCTGCCAGGCTTCACTTACTACGGTTAATGTCAAGATTCTCTACCAGTAAGTCAAAACACCTTTTTCCAAGAATATGCTCTGAAAAAAAGAGGAAACTGATTCCACTTTCACGCCTAAAGTTGAGCTGTCATTACATCAGTTGTGATGCTTCAGATTCATCTTTCTCTCTGTGTGTTTGTGCAGACTTTAATCAAGACGATACTTCCCTGCATCGACACGTGACCCAGGACTCGCTTGCCTACGGGTCCGGTTGCCTGTCTCGTCACGATCTTTCTGTGTGTGTGGTAAAGTACGAGTTGTGCAGTGTGAGCGTGTGGGCTGTGTGCAGACATGTTGCAGCGTAATGCAACCAGGCAGGTGTGAGGGTCACAGCCAGTTTGTGGGCCAGCGTCTTGACCCCTGCTGTCTGCTTTGTCTGACCGTCAGAGGAACCCCTTAATTAGACCCTTTGGTTTGCAGCGTCCGCCCGACGCAGCCCAGCAGACACGCAGCAACAATCCCTTCATTAAATGCTCCTGGATGACTTGGCAAGAAGAGCCTCGGTTTCCTCAGTTCCTGCTGCACAAAGGCCATGTTAAGAAAATCTCCTCTAATTTTTCACTTCAATTTAAGAGCACCTGTTTCTTTTTTCCCGGTTTACTGAGAAATGGCTGTAATCCTAATTTTGCTAAATATTCTGATTCTAATGGAAACTCAGACACAAATTAGTTTTTTTGATGACTTCTGTCATGTCCCTTTGTCTCTCTGTGGATAAACACTTTTTTTCTTATTGTGTCTCTAAAGGAAAATCAATGCTAAGAGACAAGATACAACTGTTTATGTCATCATATTTGTATTAATGGTGCCAGGGAATTTATGTGGGCTGACTCTTCTCTCAAAGCTGTTAACTGTTGCTTTTTTGTTTAGTCATTGCAGGTCGGAATGATTCATTATAGGTTTACCCAGTATTGTACACGGTGAGTACACGTTATAATGTCAGATGCCAAGGTAAAGTGATCAAGTGGCCAGAAAATGAATGGGAACAGAGCTGTGAGGGGAATTTACTGAAGTATGACTCACCGGCAGCCAGGCCTGCTGACAAAAACAAGAAGGCTCTGTGGAGATCCAGGAAACCCAGAAAACCAAGGAAACCAAGGAAACCCAGAAAACCCAGAAAACCAAGGAAACCAAGGAAACCCAGAAAACCCAGAAAACCAAGGAAACCAAGGAAACCCAGAAAACCAAGGAAACCAAGGAAACCCAGAAAACCCAGAAAACCAAGGAAACCAAGGAAACCCAGAAAACCAAGGAAACCCAGAAAACCCAGAAAACCAAGGAAACCCAGAAAACCCAGGAAACCCAGAAAACCCAGGAAACCCAGGAAACCCAGAAAACCCAGAAAACCCAGGAAACCCAGAAAACCCAGAAAACCCAGGAAACCCAGGAAACCCAGGAAACCCAGAAAACCCAGAAAACCCAGGAAACCCAGAAAACCAAGGAAAACCAGAAAACCCAGAAAACCCAGGAAACCCAGGAAACCCAGGAAACCCAGAAAACCCAGGAAACCCAGGAAACCCAGAAAGCCCAGGAAACCCAGGAAACCCAGAAAGCCCAGGAAACCCAGAAAACCCAGAAAACCTAGGAAACCCCGGCCCAGTGACCTTCAGTGGTCGAGAGAAAAAGAGGAACGGGGAGGATTTCACTCTGCTGTTCTAGGTCGGTCCATGTTGTTGCCTCAGCAATGGAAAATCACTGTTAATGCCTTCAGATCCACACAGACACCTCTTTACATGTTGTTGTGTGGCTGTTGTGTAACCACTAGGCCCATAGTTGAAATCTGAGCCACAGGTGTGTTTCAGGTGCAGTCACCATGTTGATCCTTGTGCATTGTTATAACCACAGACTTAGTTCCCAAATGATTTGATGTGGTTCTTTGTAAGAAGCTACATCAGTGTGTAAAAGGAAAAGTAGATACGTTATGAGGAAATGACATGTTGGTCTGATGAACCAGCTGGGCTTATTCAGCACGATATATCAATGAATGTTAACAACAGAATTGGATGATGCAGAAAACGCATGTTTTTAGTCAAATAATTCTGCAACATCACATTTGCAAACTTGTAAAATAGTAATTGTTTGCAAATCACAGAGACAGATGGTATGTTTCTGTTTCCATCTGATGCTTGTTTACTCTGCTGTCAGTCAGGAATATGAATCTGTCTGTTCTTCTGAGACATTTATCAGAATCAGCTTTATCAGCCAAGCATGACGTAACGATTCCTTCCAGGTTTTCACTACATATATTATACAAGTCTGGAGAGATGCAACCACGAGGCAGAAAATCTACTTTCTTCATTGAATTTTACAAATCTTTGTACTTTAGTATCATATTCTGTATTATGACAATGTGATATAAATTATAGATGTTATGATGGAAGATTTTCCTAATATTGCATGCATGCATTTGCTGCATATAAAATCCAACATAAAATGTAGTCCTTTATGTGCCATCTCTGGGTTTAGTTTACTTGACTGGCTTGAAGCAATGTGAAGTGAAATGTTTACGAGTATCAGAAACGTTTTGACATTTACAACCTGACTCAGAACAACCTCACAGAAACTGTGTGATTGCAACAAACTTAATTACTACCTGCACACTGTGCATCGTTATGCATGTCTGAATTCCTCAAATATGAGGATTCATCATCATCTTTTCTTGTTGTCAGGAGCCCAGAGTTTGGAGTTTACAAGCATTGTTATTTTCCATCAGAGAGGTCAAATCCTGAAACAAACAGCAATCATATTTTCTTATCGAAGCACTTCACATTGAGTTTGAAACTTCAGATTAAACCCCCACAGAACTTTTGAGTGATTTGCTCTTAAAACATAAACTCCCAAACTAAAAGTACTCCTGTTCTGGCGCACCCTGTTCAGAGTTTGGTTAACTATTCCTGTTTTATTTTGTAGTTTTCTACCTCTGCTGACATTGATAGTTTACTGCCATTGTTCAGTTTCCCGTTTTTCAGGTGTGTAGCGTTGCCTTCCCCCTTCCCAGTTGCCAGATCTCCTCCGTGCTCTGTGTGGTTTAGCTTTGTGTGTAGTAAGCCTTTCCTTGTGTATGACCAGTGGTTACCTGTTTTTAGATTTGGTTTTGCATGGTTGTCCATTCTGAATTTGAAATGCTCACCTCCTGCTCTTGAGTCCAATCCCTGGTTGCCACAGTTTGTCCTGTATTTTTGCTGGACTTCTTGTACTGGTAACCAACATGACTTTGGCAGACAGAAATCATTAAAAAGAAGTGATCATGTTTCAGTGCTTTCCAATATCACATTGTCCCATCATGAAGAAAGAGACAGTGAGACAGACTGGGAGAGAGAATGAGACAGCATGACAGACAGACAGACAGAGGAAGGAGGCCGAATCTTGCTGTGACAGCCTTTTCACTCTTTATGAATGGCGTTTTTCTTCCCACTCAGCATTCTTAGAGACTTCAAAGCGTCAATCTCAGCAGAGTGATTTGGCCCTGCTATTGTGGGGATCTTGAATATTCATTAGGAATTTTACTTGACTCCACTGGAGAGCTGCTTCCATCTCACAATATAGTTTACATTTACATAGTATACTATATGCAAGATGTGTTTCTATATTGTTTGATGTCATGTGTGAACATGGGAGGTCTAGAATATGATGGGTACATACTCTGCAGTAAATTAAGTCTTAGCTGTTGTCAAATGTATTTCAGACATCCTTTCCCTATTGTGTTCCTATTAAAAAAATAAAATAAAATAACCACAACAAATACTGTGTATTTGTTTTGTTAGATGATTGATTCACAATGCAGTTTGTGAGTACTTGAAAATACACCAAAGTTATTATTTTTTTGCATACGGCTGAAGCAATTTAAAGAATGGATTTGTATCTCAGTCGCTGTGTTTTCATGGGATTTCTGAACGATTCTGACAATTTATTGTTCAAAAATGCAAATATCTTTCTACTTTCACTTCTCAGATATGATGACTTGCTATTTTCCTCTTTTTGCTCATCAGTGTAAACTGAATATATTTAGAATTGGACTATTATTTGGACAAAAGTGATCTAATGATGTCTCCTGCAGCTTCAGGAGACTAATTCATTCTTAAATCTGTTGAATTGATGAGGACAGTAATCAAATACATGTGGCAGAGTTAGTTTTGCTTCATTGCACAAAATACAGTATGTCATCTCTTCTTATAACTCAATAAAGAAAGGACGCTAATCTTTGTCTTGCTGGATGATGAAGATGGTGTCACGCTTTCTTGACTCTTGCCCCCTGATTGGACCATTTGGTGCAGACAGCTGTGTTGCCACGGTAATAAACTGCTTTCCAGGATTCTATGACAGCAGTTTTAACTCTGAGCTGCTGAAAATCCTCCTAATTTCACAGAGCTGAGGGTCAGATCGGACCCAGCTGAAACATCGGTCATGATACGCATTCCATCTGTGCCCGGAGTAATTTCATCATCTATGTTCTGCCATGGCTTTTTGTTTCACAGGTTAGCGGTTCTTTCTCAGTCATCCATCCCGTTCCTCTTGCTGTGTGATGAAAGGTGTGCTTTGCTCCTTTAAAGTCCTTTTCTGAAATAAAAAACGTGACTCATTTTCATGGTTCATTGTAACGCTGGTGCTCGTAAGGTCTCTATTTCATAAGAAAATGTTTGCTTTATGAAATAGAGACAGATTGTTAGAAACAACAAAGCTGCAATAATTGATCTCTGCCTGCTAGAGGGCAAAATGTGGAGAATACAGAAGCTGCAAAACAAACTGAAAATAATCTCTGAGCCAAACTACCCCCCACACATTCCTCCCAGTCTCTCCCAAACCAAAGTAGCAGACCGGTACCGAGAGGTCAAAGCCTGCAGCGGAGATAAAGTGCATCGAGGTTAACTTTCTATGTAATGCAGTGACATGTAAAGAGAGTTCCACAACACAACACGCGTGTTACTGAGTTCCTTCAAGGTTTTATTGAGACAGAAGAGACGATATGTTCACTCTAATGTGTGTGCAGTTTGCAGCGCAGAGTTTCTGTCACGTCTGTCAGTACCAAACTACAAATTTAAAACGTAATGCTGTCCCTGAAAATGAAAGCAGACTAATGCCGAGTCCTTGTTGTGCTTATTTATGGCGAGTGTTGGAATCTGAATGACTTGGAGTTTGACAATCTACCGTTTCTGTTATCACTGAGGAATATTTTTAGGAAAGGTGTAGTGAGCAGTTTTGTGTCCATCAGAGATGAGAAGAGGCGTGATCAGGAGCACTTGGAAAAGCTTTTAGTTAGAGACCTGAAACCATGGATGTCTTGGATGCCATGTTCCAAGATGGCCCCCGCAAACATTTTTATTGGACCTGATGGAGCTCAGCGCAAATTCAATCAGGAAGACTTACTCGCATCTTCTTATTCCACTGCATGCTGCCGCCTTGCTCATCTCTCAGCTGACTGTGGGCGTGTCTGGTAAATCAATCAGATCTGGCCTCGATCCCATTCAGCCAATCATAGCATAGCTGTCAAACTTGAAATATGTTCTCTTCCTTCAAGTCAGACAGCATCTCGGTCGTTTCTCTCCTCCACCCGACTCACCTCCAGGCGTCTCAGGCTGAGCCCTTCAGGATCTACTCGTCACACCCAGTTCTCCTTCCCATCACCACCAGTGTCTAGACCCCGAGGAGGGGCTTCCTCTTCGATGTTCGCCCTTAGTCTCCTCTCCAACGTTGACAACATCTTGTCTATCGCCAAAGACTTTCATTTATCATTCTCACCGTTGTCCACCTGGCAGTATAATCTCTTTCTGTTTACAGACACATCTCTCCTGCTTTAAATGGCCTGAATTCTGATGATGAAGCCATTCTGGGAAAATTATGACACTGTGATGCATCTGTTTATGTGGACATTATTATGCATAAGAAAGTATTCTTGGACCTTGGATGTCATCTGAACTGAAGTTTTGACCACTACACCAATACAGCCTCACAGCGTAGCTCTGTTCCTTTGGTGAAACAAGCTGGCTTCCAGGTCTGTGGTGACATTGCATATATTTGACATATAAACAATAATTTTATACATGCCTGTCATCACTTGGTTTTAGTCCCTACTATAGGCCAAG